>NC_056733.1:936748514-937048514 GCF_019279795.1 Protopterus annectens | reverse complement strand
TGGCTGCAAGAGGAGCTCAAGTTAGTGATAGAAGACAGACAATAATGGTAGATTTGTGTTTGTAAGGGGTTACTGACAGGGGCGGTAGATTACACTGACATGTATTTATATTTCACCTAAGACTAATAGTATCAAGCTTTCAAAAATTTTAGGAGAAATAATAAACTTTCAGAAAGGAATATTTATGGGTGGGAGGACTGCAACCAGAATTACAATAATGGACATGTTTCAGGGAGACCTAGAAGGGAAAAATATAACAAAAGACAGACCTTCTGGAGTAGTATATGAAAAGATGTAAATTCTGTAGCAAGAATTCAGGACAGAGTTTAGATACTAATCCCTCTAGGTACAACAGCTGGGCTACATCAGACAAATTAAATCTCAAAGGAGCCTGTGTATTTAGCATAGAGCTTTCCGACATTCAATAACTATACCAGAGTACCAAAGAAACAAAGAACCCAGCAACTCCAAATAAATACTGCTCTCAATATGAATAAAACTCCAACAGCAAACAAAAAGGAGAGGCAACGCAAATGGCAAAAATCCAGTTTCAACAGTTTATTCAAAATGTTAGCGCTTTCACAGTACTCTCTACTGCTTCATCAGACATACTCACAAAATACAAAATGACTTATTTTAAACAATTAAATGCATTACATCATACAACCACACCCCCCTACACATTAACATTTAAAACTAGAGTACCATAATTAATAAAAATATAAAAACTCAATATAAGCAAAAAATTATGAGTAATCATCTCCTAAGTCTACAAGATTTAAGTATAGGCTTAATAGGGACATTTTAAAGTCCCTTACCATGATCTGCTCTAAGTTTAGCAATCCATTCTGTCTCCTTAGCTTCCGTTCTGTTTCTTGTATCCCCCATTCTAACACCCGGACACATACAATTTATAATGAGAAAGGTGAACTTATGTGATGTATCCGTAGCTGAGATGTGCCTAAACAACGCATAAGTAGTTACCTGTTGTTGTACGTCATACAAATGTTCCCTGATCCGCTGTCTCAGCATCCTATATGTTTTTCCCTACATAACAAGCGTAACAGACCTGGCAAACTGCCAGGTACACTAAATGTTCAGTAGAACAAGTGCCCCCAACTTTAAAAATAAATTTCCTATGGAAATCCGGATGATTACACCAACCGGCAGGATTGATGTAATCACACTGATTACATCTACCATGGGGTACAGTCCCCTCTTTGGTTGGACCTATCTTCGTGATTCATCCTAGGATAGCATAATGTATGTTTTAAGTTCTTCATGTTTTTGTACAAAAAACTAGGTTTCGGCCCACCGATTTCCTTTATAACTGGGTCTGTTGTTAAAACTACCAATGTTTCCTGTACACATCCAATATGGGTTTAACATTATTAGTATACTTAACTGGCACCCTTAACTTTTGTTTGTCTTCAGAATGTCCACTACTACCTTACTGGACAACTCTTTCTGAAGAATAAGGTTTCTCTGTAGTGTTCCTCAAGTCTCTGGCTTCTGACATTATTTCAGAGATTCTTTTCTTTTTATATCCTCTATGCACTAGCCTCTCTTCTAAGTCATTCAGCTCTTGATTAAATGCTGTATGTTCAGTATTGAGGCAAGATGCCCTCACGCTTTGTCCTTTAACGAAGTTGTCAAACACATATTTTCGATGCATACTGCATCTATTTAATAGTGTGCTCCTACAACAATCTTTCCTGTATATAGTGGTATTAACGGGTCTATATTACGTCAAACTTCTAAAAGTTCGAACGATGTAATATCGAACCCAAATGTCTGAAACATGAAAACAGCGAACACACAGAACAGCGATTTTTTTTTCTCAGGGAAAAAAAAATTGATGTTCCCTAACAAAAAAAACAAAACAAAAAAAACCCTGCAACCTTAAACTTAAACTAAAGTGGGGGACTTTGCCCCCCCACACCCCCCTACTTAAATATACCAACTCTGAGATCGCACCATAGTGGAGGAAATAGCAAAGCCCTGAAAATGGCCCACCGATTTTTTTCCCTGGGAAACATATCGATGTGCCATGGCTTCACTATTTTCAGGTTTTGGAATTTTGGGTTCGATATTACATCATTCGAACATTTAGAAGTTCAATGACGTAATATAGACCCCGTTATTTACTACACCTTCTTCATTAATATAAACCCTTATGTCCAAATAATTTATAGTGTGCATAGAATAGTACATAGTGAATCATAAGAAACTCGTAGAATTATCCAAATAGTGGTAAAACTCATTCAGTTCTATAGTACCCAACCAAACAAAAAATAGGTCGTCCACAAATCTTCGATAGAAGCAAACCAAATGCTTGAACTGCCCATTTAATATAAACTCCTTTTCCCATGTGGCCATAACTAGGTTGGAGTAGCTATTGGCACATGAAGTGCCCATAGCTATGCCATCCTTCTGTAAATAAACCTGTTGGTCAAATGCAAAGAGGTTATTCTCGAGAACAATCTCCATTAGGAGCAAATAAAATTCAATGGTTTTATGATCTAAGGTAGTATTTGTTTCTAAAAACTGTTGTAGCATTTCAACACCCTTACCGTTAGGAATTTTGGTGAAGAGGGACTGGACATCCATAGTGGCCATTATAGACCTACACCCATTATCCTTCCCCCAAAATATTCATAAAGGCTCTGAATAAACTCCTTAGTGACTACCCAAAAAGGCCTTAATTTGTTTTCTAAATATATAGATAAAGGCTCAGTACACCACTCTTCTCCTGCGACAGTGGGTCTCATAGGTGGGTTTCTACCATCTTTATGAACTTTGGGTAGTCCTTGTATGGTGGGAATCACTGGTTCTAAAACAACAAAATAATGATAGACTCAACTCACAATCTCAATGTTAGACATTCTGCTAAAGCATTGTTAATCCTTTGAATCATCAGTACATCATCAACACTGATCTTACTACATACCATATCATCTTCTAAGAATTCTTTCATCTTAGAAAAATAAAATAATCGGTCCATTATCACAACTGGCCCACCTTTATCAGCTGGGCATATACATATACTATTATCATTCTGCAGATCTTGTAAAGCCTTCCCTTCATGTTTATTCATATTAAAAAATCTATTCTTGTTAAACATTTGACTGCTATAAAATAACTCATACAGGTCTTCAGAGCACAATCTTTCAAACGCAGTTAAAACAGCATTATTGTTGGGCATAAAAGTACTTGGTTTGGAAAAAGTAGTAAATTGCATATTCATACCAAACATTGTACTCAAAGTCACTAACCTGAGAAAGCACTTCAGATCTATAATACAGTCCGATATATCAGCCTGCTTTGAAGGTATAAAACTCAACCCCTTCTCAAGCACAGCCACCTCATACGAGAGTTATATCTTTGCTGGAAATGTTCCAGACTACTGATCCGTTGTATTCTGTCACATTCTTTTCAAAGTTCTCGTCGTCGGTTGTTCCTCTTCCGGTTTCCTCTTCATACAGGTCCTGCTCCTCGACCTCCGTCTGCTGTTGACGGAATGCAAAACTATTGGTAAAGGGTATACACAAGCTGTGGAATTATCTCCATATCATGCAGTCATCTGACGCCCTCTGGTGTTAGAAGGAGGTGGTGCCACCAAAGTGTTATCATTAGGAACTCCCTGATCCGTTGCTTGTAATATAGGAGTCTTCCTTCTAGTTCCGTTGAAATTATTTGTTTGTGTCAATTCTGAACTGGTAGAGACAGCTACACTAGCTGTAACATGCTTATTCTGACTGGTCTCCGCCAGAATAAAAGATCGTTCTGACGATGAATTTACAGTTGAACTGAAATGTCGGGAGTGTGACTGAACTCCCATATACATTGTAGGCATTGTCCTTTTCCAGATTTCTGATTGGTTTGTAATGCGATCTGCTCCATTGGACACTGGCTTGTCCCTGCTGTGTAGACTTCGGCCATGCAAAAACATAAACGTGAGCAAAATCCCTCTTATCCCCCTCAAGTTTCTTATGCTTTTGTGATAGGGCTTTCCGTTTATAAAGAGAAACTGAATCCATAATAGCACTCAATTTACAGTCTATTAAGTCCATCGGAAATTCAGCATACAACTGCTCTTGCAGTGAGTTAACTTTATGAGCCAACTCAATTTCCTCTGGTTTAAAATAGTCCATTATTAGCCTCATACAACCGAAGCCAAGTTCATTGTTGAGTTTCTGCCAGTCTGCCAACAACCTCGGATGAGTGTTTCCATACGTCGGCATTCTTAGGACTCTAAGGTCACTAGGTATAACACGGGGCGGATAGGATGCTGAGAAAGTGGTTCAGGGAACATTTGTATGACATACAGCAACAGGTAGCTACTAATGCGTTGTTTAGGCACGTCTCAGCTACGGATACATCACATAAGTTCACCTTTCTCATTATAGATAGTACATTTCCGGGTGTTAAAATGGGGGATATAAGAAACAGAATGGAAGCTAAGGAGACAAAATGGATTGTTAAACTTGGAGCAGATCATGATAAGGGACTTAACGAAAAAGTCCCTATTAAGCCTATACTTAAATCTAGGAGACGTAGGAGATGATTACTCACAATTCTTTGCTTATATTGAGTTTTTATATTTTTATTAATTATGGTACTATAGTTTTAAATGTTAATGTGTAGGGGGGTGTGGTTGTATGATGTAATGCATTTAATTGTTTAAAAGAAGTCATTTTGTATTTTGTGAGTATGTCTAATGAAGCAGTAGAGAGTACTGTGAAAGCGCTAACATTTTGAATAAACTGTTGAAACTGGATTTTTGCCATTCGTGTTACCTCTCCTTTTTGTTTGCTGTTGGAACTATACCAAATTATTCACCAGTATAAAAAAACTATGATAAAGCTGGAAAAGATGCAAGGTAACGGATAAAAAGACACTGGTCATTTCCTACTTATCTGTTAAAAAAGAGGAATTAAGCAATGGGCAGGGGGTATTATTCAAGAGTTATCAGGGAAGACAGAAATTACCTGATACCTAATGAGTGGGATAAAATGAAAATGGAGTTTAAATAAGAGAAAGAAAATTATGACAAAGAAGTAATAGGAATTAGATGTGGTGACCTCACAGAACAAGAAGACGAGCAACTAGAGAGTGCTAGAGGGAAAATGAAGTATTTGGATAATATGCATGAGTTTAGAAAGGATGCTGTTATGCAACTATTTTTTGATAACTCAAGTGTAGAAAAATTTTACGCATGACGACTTTGGCAGCAGAAAGTAGAAAGAGCTGTGGCCAAACTAAGAGCTATTTCAGAAGTTTTATGAAAATTTGTATAAAGAAGAATATGGAACCAAGAAGAGGCACAAATGGAAACATTTACTGGAAACTTAATTATGACCTGGTTACAGGAAGATGAGGCGCAACAACACGTAATACAGGAAGAGATGACAGAATATGTGATGTATAACTTCCTGAAAGACAATATTCCAATAAATTCACAAATCAGAAAAGAAGAGAATAGTAAAAGATAAAAGACTTGGACGTTTCCAGCACTTTCCATAGAGGGATAAAGTCTAAACTGTACCCAGGTCACTTGGGTTTCATTACCATCTTGGGCAACGGTGCTGGGAGGGGTTGATGGACCCATCCTGGGATAGAACGTATTTGCTGATGACGCTCCCTAGGAGGAGGTGTGGTCAAATGATGGGATTAGCCCTCAGACGAGGTTGACAAATGTACAGTAGGAGGCGGGCTCTTGGGTAGGTCATAAAAGAACCCCACTGGATTTCAAGTTAGACAGCATCCCCTCTACCACTGGATGCCCTTAAGCTTCTCATTGGCTCTGGCTTGAAATTCAGCACTGACTGGGGGAGACTGGTGTATCAGTATACTCAGCAAAGGATATGGGGTACTGAAATGGCCGTCAGTATGACAGAAAGAGGACAAAAAAATCTGGAATGTTTTGTTTAATAGTGTTTTAAAGAGGGATGTTAGCATCTTAGAAGAAGGCTGGGGTGGGCATATAATCCAACATGGGGAAAGACTTGTCAGATCCAGCTGTATACTGATCTACTGCAATTTTAAACCATGATAATATAAAGGATTTAGTTTTATA
The DNA here is from genome assembly GCF_019279795.1 of Protopterus annectens. Classification (NCBI taxonomy): domain Eukaryota; kingdom Metazoa; phylum Chordata; order Ceratodontiformes; family Protopteridae; genus Protopterus; species Protopterus annectens. Next base: position 937,042,435 of record NC_056733.1, on the reverse strand, counting down.
CTAGCTAACAGAATGGTAAAGGTGTCACCAAATTTCTACATTAGGAAGGCAACTTTTTGACAGCATTTAACAGAACAATGATGATCCAGAGGGAAGTAAGAATAATCATGATGTGTTCCAAAGCAGTGTAGCAACTGACTTCCGCTTATCAACTTTTCACTTCTTCTACCAGCTGATAGTACAATCTGAAGAAATATAGAGGCAAGCTCTTGCAAAATCCACTACTGGTAAGCATCACACCTCCACAAAACCACATCAATTACAACATACCCCTCCACAAAACCACATCAATCACAACACACCCCTTCACAAAACCACATCAATCACAACACACCTCCACAAAACCACATCAATCACAACACACCCTCCACAAAACCACATCAATCACAACACCCCTCCACAAAACCACATCAATCACAACACACCCCTCCACAAAACCACATCAATCACAACACACCCCTCCACAAAACCACATCAATCACAACACACCCCTCCACAAAACCACATCAATCACAACACCCCTCCACAAAACCACATCAATCACAACACACCCTCCACAAAACCACATCAATCACAACACACCCTCCACAAAACCACATCAATCACAACACACCCCTCCACAAAACCACATCAATCACAACACACCCCTCCACAAAACCACATCAATCACAACACACCCTCCACAAAACCACATCAATCACAACACACCCCTCCACAAAACCACATCAGTCACAACACACCTCCACAAAACCACATCAATCACAACACACCCCTCCACAAAACCACATCAATCACAACACACCTCCACAAAACCACATCAATCACAACACACCCCTCCACAAAACCACATCAATCACAACACACCCCTCCACAAAACCACATCAATCACAACACACCCCTCCACAAAACCACATCAATCACAACACACCCCTCCACAAAACCACATCAATCACAACACACCCCTCCACAAAACCACATCAATCACAACACACCCCTCCACAAAACCACATCAATCACAACACACCCCTCCACAAAACCACATCAGTCACAACACACCTCCACAAAACCACATCAGTCACAACACACCAATAGGCCCATACCTTATGCTGGGGCTATAAAGGAAAATTTGTCAAAGCTTCCCAGAAGACACAATAAAACAGCTCAGCCTATGGCACATAAGGCAACATGTATTCTTTATGCACATACTGTAACTCCACGTAGATTACCCAAGAGTCATCAGGAAAGCACAGCTAAGCCCATAAAATCCACTAAGTCTGTTTCTGAATTGGGATATGTTTTAGTCATAGTTAGGCACACAGACTCCACACTCATCAGAATGGACAAGAACAGGGTGACTGAAAGCGGGCTGGTGTCAGGATCCTTGGTGTCACAAGGGCCTTTATACCAGACAAAACTATGACCTAGTGGTTGCCCATGTGGCAGTGAATGACCTGAGGCACTGCACCCAGAGGGACATGCAGAGAAGCATGATGGAACTTACTAGACAAGTATTAAAGGCACAAAACATACCAGTCATGAGCAGCATCTTGGCTTCATCTACAAAAGTGCCTGGACACAAACACAAGTTAATTGGCTCTAACAACTGGCTAAGTAGTTGGTGTCATTTTCAGGGGATCCACTATTTGTCAACATGGGATGAGGTGGTAGATAAGACATCCTGTTCTGCCAGGGATAGCTTACACTGCTCATACCAAGACTTCTGTCTTTTGCTGGTTTAGAGATAATACTAAACTTCAGAAAGGTACACAATGAGCCTACACAAAGGATTTACCTCCTAATGTCAGTTCTGGTTTCATTCTGTACAGTAAGTATTCCTGTTTTCAGTAAACATTACTGATACATTTAGGTTCATAGGTGTTTACTAGGCTAACGACCACAAGAGCCTTTTTAAGCCTAGCCATGCATCCCAAATCTCTGACAAGTTCTGATACCCTTGATAAGTGTAAGCAGGGGGTTGGGAGATGAACCACTTACAGGTTACCTGTGTCTATCAGAGACATAAGTGCCAAACCAGGGATGAATTTCTGTTTTCCCATACAACTGTCCAAGTTGCACTTGAATTGGGTTAGGGAGGAACTCTGCTTCACATAATGGGGAGCCTGTTCCACAGACGTGGCAGTCTCTGGGATACATACTTATCTCTCCAGCAGGACCTATTTATATCACAGGCAAGATTTAAATCTTTAGAATGGGTAATTCTGGTGCTGTTAGTTTTGTGGATATGCAGAAGGTCCATCAGATTGGGGTCTGACAATGCCCTATATGCCAGGCATAGATCTCCCCTCAAAAACCTGTAGGAGACAGAATACATGGATTGGGCCTTGAGGTGGTCTGCACAGGATATTTTACTTACATCCCATATTCTTTTAGTGAGGAACCTCTGTGGACATTCCAGTTGTTGGATATGTCTGGTTAGATACATACCAAAGGAGGCACTGTACTCAATGACAGGTCTGATGAATGCCAAATACAGTGGCACAATTACTTCTTTGGACTTAGATGCCATACCTTTGTTTATATGTTGTGCAATATAGAATGACTTCCTCACCACTGTAGACACATGATGGTCAAAGGCTAGATTACTATCTATATATTTGTCCCTAAGTCCCTGACTACTGGGTTAACTGTAAGGGGTGTGTTGTCAATATGATAGTTACCAGGGATGGATGACTTCCCATAGGATACTATTATGCATTTCTTGGCATTTAGTTTTAGTCCATGGCTCTGACACCAGTTGTTTGCCTGCAAAAGCCCCTCCTGAGGAATATTTGTGTCAGTGTGAGATTCAATGACAGTTCCTAATTTGCAATCATCTATAAATTTAGTCAGCCAGAGACCACTGACACTGGCATTGACTTCTAAGAAGTAAATGCCAAAAAGGAGCAGTCCAAGGACTGATCCCTGAGGGACTCCACTTGTGACTGGCCTCTCTGTAGAGGTGCACTCCCCAGTTCTAACTTCCTGGGTCCTGTCTGTGAGCCAGTTGGCTATCCACTGGGTGACATACGGGTTTGTACCTAACCCTCTTGAGTTTGTCAACAATGCCCAAGTGGGGTATTGTGCTCATAGGTGTGCACTAAGCTAATGGCCCTGAAGCCTTTACAAGCCTAGCCGATAGAAGTGCCCTGGCATCGTGCCACCTGATGTTAGTTCCCAGTGCCTCTATCAACTAGAGCCACTGGAGTGATACCCGGGGTGAACTTTCTATTTCCCATCCACTTATCAAGATTTCTATTGAAGAGGGCCAGTGACGTGCTCTGCTTGACATGTATGGGAAGTCTATTCCATAGCATGGGCAGTTTCAGGGTTATGAACCTGTCCCTCCAGCATGTTCTGTTGATTGTGGTAATGAAGTTGAGGTCTCTGGAGCATGTGGTGGGGAGAGATTGGGATTTCATTAGATGTAACATTTCTAACAGAGCTGGGTCAGACATGGAGTTGTAAGTCAAGCAGAAATCGCCTCTTAGTAGACGATATGAGACAGAGAATAGCTGGAGTTTTTTGAGTCTGTGTAGGACATGTGTTTAAGGCCTAGGATCCTCTTTGTGAGGTACTTTTGGGGCCTTTCCAGCTGTTGCATGTGTCTAGTGAGGTACATGCCAAATGGGGCAATATACTTGATGATTGGCCTAATGAGGGAAGAGTAGAGAAAGATGATGACCTCTTTCTTCCTGGATGCAAAACCCTTGGTAATGAGATGTGCCATAGAAGGACTTTCTGACCACAGTGGTAATGTGGTGGTCGAAGGAGAGGTTGCTGTCAACCTGTGTCTCCAGATCTCTTATAACACCTTCAGTGTTCAGTGGGCCCCCATCAATGTGGTAATTAGTGGGAATTGAGTTTTTCCCAAAGGGGATGACGACGCTTTTTTTGGGATTAAGCTTAAGGCCATGGTTTCGACACCAGTCACTGGTCCCAGTGAGGCCTTTCTGTAGGATGTCTGCATCACTTGGGGAGTTAATAATGGCTTCCAGCTTGCAGTCGTCTGCGAACTTGGTCAGCCAGAGTCACTCTGTGTTGGCCTGGACTTTTGAGAAGTAGATGCCAAACAGGAGAGGACCCAGGACTGAACCCTGTGGGACTCCATTCATGACTGCTGGTATTCAAACTTGGAGTCCACTATTTTCACACTGTGGGTTCTATCTGTGAGCCAATTTGCAACCCACCTAGTGATAAAGGGATTGATGCTTAGTTTGGTGAGTTTATCAATAATTCCTGAGTGGGGAATGGTATCAAAGGCCTTGGCCAGATCGAGGTAGGCTGTATGAACTGCCCTGCCCTCATCCACAGCTCTGGTGAAAGACTCAAAGAAGTAAACCAGGTTGAGCAGACATGATCTACCTTTCACAAAATCAAATTGCGTGGGATCTAGAGTTTGGAGATTCCCTATATCCTTGTTAATTAGGCCGATGATGATACGCTCCATAGCCTTACATATCAGACTCATCAGGCTAATGGGGCAATAATTACCAGAGTCTGCAGTCGCTCCCCCTTTATGGAGAGGGATGACTGTAGCAGTGTGTCATTTGGTAGGGATGCCTGAGGTGAGGCTATAATTGAACAGGGCACACAGATGTGGTGCCAGTTCACTTTGTAGTTCATGTAGAACACATCCAGGCATATTGTCTGGTCCCATGGAAGCTATATTCTTGGCCTTGGACAATACAGCTTTAACCTGTGCTGCAGTAATGCTGGGTGTCTGGCATTCCTCCGGTATTGTGATTTTTCCTTTGGCAGGGAAAGAGAGGGGTAAAGCTGGCACTGCATCTGTCGGCCAGTATGATGCCAATATCTGTTGGCTCAGTATAGGAGGTACCATTGTGCAGTAACTCAGAGCAAACCTGGACATTGCCGTGGAGATTCTTGATATAATTATAGAAGGCTTTGTGGTTGTTTTTAGTGTCTGCCACAATTCTGCCTTTATAGCTGGCTTTAGAGGTTTTGATGAGGGATCTCAACTTTTTTTTAGGCTAATAAGGGAGTTTTTCCAGTCTGGGGAATTCACCTTTTTCTTGCAACAGTTTCTTCCTTCTGTTGTAGAGTTTATTAATGGCAGGGCCCACCAAATTGGCTTCCTTTTTTTGGAGGAGAGCATCTTGGTTCTGTTGGGTATAGCTAGTTCCATGCATTTATGTACATGTTCGTACAGTGCAAGTGTGTATGATTCGGCAGTCATGAATCTATTTTCCATTGACATGGATGCTGTGAAGTTAGCCACCTCTGTTTTTAGGAGCCCAAAGTCAGCTTCTGAGAAGTTTTTCATGGTGGTTACCTTTGCTGGGGGGTGTGGGTGAGATGTGGATTTCCATGGTGATTAGTTTATGGTCGGATCTAACCAGGGAGGAGTTGACTACTGGTGTAGAGCAACGGTTGCCCGTGTTAGTAATAACCAGGTCAAGGATGTTGCTTCCTCTAGTGGGGTTAAGAATGAGCTGGTCCAGGGCATTGGAATTAATGAATTCCAGGAAGTGTTGGGCCAGTGTACTGGTGCATGAGTAGTTTTCCCAGTTGATGTAGAAGTAGTTAACGTCACCTATGAGAGTGTTGGATTGGACCCCAATATTTTCCAGGGTGCTTAGGAACGTGCAGTGAGAGTCTTGGGACATGGTTCGGGACCTATAGCAGGCTACGACCTGAATTACCATCTTACCCAACGTTAGTTGTACCTGATGTATCTCAGATGCGTTATGCTGGGCTACTAGTCTGGAGGTGTGCATATCCTTTATGAATATGGAGACACCACCGCCTTTGGAGCTTCGGTCCATGTTTTGGGGCCGAAAGGTGTGGAATAAGTTATAGCCTGGTAGTGCAGAGGTGCTTTCTGCTGATTTAAACCAGGTCTCCGTTACAGCACAAATGTCGATGTTCTCCATTTTGAGGAGTGCTTCAAGGAAGTGCATCTTGAGATTTAGACTTCAAGCACTGAGCAGCATGACCCTCAGACTGCATTTACTTATAGCTGTTATGATGGTAATTTGGTCTTTGGAATATCACCTAAAAAAGGCACTATGGGGTGGCAAAGTACAGTTGTGAGTACAGTTGTATACACTTACCATAAATGTAGATGTTCGTGTGTATTCATTGTTGCAGTCCTCACATATGGGTTATCCGGCTCCCGGTAGCCCTCAGTTGGCCCGAATACCAGAGTCCTTGGTATACGACGTCTGCTGCCACCGGTTGTAAAACAGTCAATAAAATGTCAGTACATCAGGTATAAAAAGAGGCAGCCAACACCATTTCTTCAGTTTTTCTTGCCTTAACTGTCAGGAGCCCCCAAAAGAAGGCTAACCCAGGAATGGTAGCACCGTAGACACGTCATACAAAAAACAAAAATCTATAGCCTGTGCCTTAGGAAAAAAGGGGGAATGGAGGGTGGGAAACCAGGACTGCAACAGTGAATACACTCAAACATCTAAACTTATGGTAAGTGTAAACAACTGTACTATGTTCTTCGTGTTTCACTGTTGCAGTCTTCACATATGGATTGATTCTCAAAGCCCAGTAAGAAGACAAAGGGGGGAGGAAAGATCACAGATTAAGGGTTGGTAAGGAGGCCCTGCAAAACTGCAGAGGCAAAACCAGCCCTAGATTTAGAAAACAAAGGTAGATTGTAATGCTTTGTGAAAGTATGGACAGAAGACCAAGTAGCTGCTTCTAGAATGTCCCTAGTAGGCACACCTCTCAAAAAGGCTGCAGAGGTAGAGGCTGCTCTAGTAGAATGGGTCCTAATACCCTGAGGGGGAACCTTCCCATGCTGCAGGCAACAAAAGTGAAAACAATGAGCGATCCATTTGGATATGGTTTGTTTTGAAATAGCTTTACCCTGAGACCCAGGAGCAAAACTAACCAATAACTGTTCAGATTTTCAAAAGGAGTTAGTCCTAAGTAAAATCTCAGCTATCTATGCACATCAAGAGAGTGCAGAATCCTTTCCCCTGTATTTTGGGGATTGTTGAAAAATGTAGGCAGGTGAATAGACTGGTTAAGGGTTAAACTGGAAACCACCTTAGGCATAAAGAAGGGACTGGTTCTAGAGAAACCCGATCTGAGTGAAAAATAATGAAAGGTTCTACTGCCATTAAGGCTTGCAGCTCAGATACCCTTCTAGCTGAAGTAATAGCTAAAAGGAAAGCAGTCTTCCAGGATAGAAACTTCAAATCTGCAGAGGCAGCTGGTTCTAACAGAGGCAGAGTAAGTTTTTCCAGGACAAAATTAAGATCCCAAGCAGGAGGAGGAGCTCTTCTGGGAGGTCTAAGATTACTAGCTCCGCTCAGGAACTGCTTCATCAAGAGGCGAGAAAAAATGGGTTGCTCAAAAGAACAATGAGCCAAAATTTCTGAATCGTGAATTTTGATTGAAGAAAGGGAACGGCCACAATTAAACAGTCCTGCTAGGTAATCAAGAATGAGGGAAAGAGAAGGATGAGAAGAGTCTTCTCCTTTAGCCAGCATCCAAGAGCAAAATCTCTTCCATTTATCTGCATAAGACTTCCTGGTGCTAGGCCTCCTGGCCTCATGAAGAACTTCAACCACCTGCTGGGAAAGATTTAAAGTATTAGCCAGGCAGTTAAATGCAGTGTTTGAAGATGAGGATGAAGGAACTTTCCCCCCTCCCTGAACTAACAGATGGTACCAGGGGAAGATGCCAAGGCTGAGCCTGTGAAAGACTGTGAAGGAGGGGATACCAATGCTGCCTGGGCCAATCTGGAGCTATCAGAATAGCCTTTGGTTTTTCGTCCCTTATCTTCAGCAGCACTCTGCGAAGAAGAGGCAGAGGAAGGAATACATAAACCGAGAGATGTGTCCAAGGGAAGAACAATGCATCCACCCTCCAAGCTTTGTTGTGAAACTTCCTGGTGCAGAAGGTTGGAAGGAGCTGATTGGTGTGAGAGGAGAAAAGATCCACTTGTGGGGTGCCCCAATGATGAATGATGCAATGGAAAATGTCCCTGTTCAGTTGCCACTCGTGAGGATCCTGAACATGTCTGCTCAAACGATCCGCCAAGGAGTTTAGCCTCCCTGGAAGATACTGGTCTATTAGATGTAAGCCCATGGAAGATACTGGGCTATGAGATGTAAGCCCATGGAAGATACTGGGCTATGAGATGTAAGCCCATGGAAGATACTGGGCTGTGAGATGTAAGCCCATGGAAGATACTGGGCTATGAGATGTAAGCCCATGGAAGATACTGGGCTGTGAGATGTAAGCCCATGGAAGATACTGGGCTATGAGATGTAAGCCCATGGAAGATACTGGGCTATGAGATGTAAGCCCATGGAAGATACTGGGCTGTGAGATGTAAGCCCATGGAAGATACTGGGCTATGAGATGTAAGCCCATGGAAGATACTGGGCTGTGAGATGTAAGCCCATGGAAGATACTGGGCTATTAGATGTAAGCCCATGGATGCTGCTATGGACCATAGTCTCATGCTTTGTCTGCACAAGGGGTAAGAGTGAGTCCCCCTGCTTGTTGATGTACCACATGACTGTGGTATTGTCTGTCCTGATCAGCAGAGTCCCAGGGTAGAGTAGGTCCTTGAAAGCCAGCAAGGCCTGCTGCACTGCCATCAATTATTTTAAGTTTATGTGCAGATGAATCTGCTTGGTGCTCCAAGTCCCCTGTATACCCCTGCCCTCCAGATGAGCCCCCCCCATGCAACATCTGAGGCGTCTGTGGTGAGAGTCTGGCTGGCAGGTGGTGGGCAGAAAGGCAGACCCTTGTTCTGAGAACAGGCTGTCGCCCACCAGAGGAACTCCATTTGTAGACAGGGAATCAGGGGAAGAATCAAGTCCGAGCCCTGTGTGCGATGACACCAGAGATTCTTGAGGTACCACTGAAGTTTTCTCATATGCAGCCTTGCATATGGGATCATCAAAATACATGAAGCCATGAACCCCAGTGCTTGCAGGAATTGCCTTGCAGAGAGCTGGGTCATGCTTGCCAAGTTCATGAAGTAAGCCGAAAGACCTTGCTTCTGTTGAGAGAGAAATACCATCTGGGTGGCTGTATTCAGACTCGCTCCCAGGAAAACAATCTCCCTTGAAGGAACCAACTTTGACTTCTTTTCATTAAGAGTGTAACCCAAAGAGGTGAGAATGTTCTTCACAAAAAACAAATCCTTTTCTAGTTGTTCTGGGGAGTTTGCTTGAATGAGACAGTCATCAAGGTAAGGATAAATATGAATGTTTTTCTGCCTGCAAAAAGCAATGGCTGCAGCCAGGAACTTTGTAAAAACTCTGGGAGCAGTAGATAAGCCAAAGGGCAGCGCAGAGAACTGAAAGTGTTGCTCCCCAGCCCTGAAGTGAAGGAACTGCCTGCAACTTTCCCTTATTGGGATGTGCAGATAAGCCTCCTTGAGATCCAAAGTTACCAGCCATGAATCCTTGCCCAGCATTGGTAGTAATTGTTGAAGGGTGAGCATCTTGAATTGGGAATCACCAGAAAAGTGTTTAGAATGGACTGATCCAGAATAGGGTGCCAGGTCCCCCTTTCTTGGGTACCAGAAAAAGCCTTGAATAAAAACCTAGGCCTGTCTGATTTGCAGGAACTGGCTCTATAACCCCCATAGTCAGTAGAGAAGAAATTTGAGTTTCTACCTCTGCCCTGACAGTTCTGGGTATGTCTGGGTATCCTTGTAAAACAGGGAAGGTGTGAAAGTAAAACTTGGTATACTACACTGAGAACCCATTTGTCATCTGTGATGGCAGACCATACCTCTGCGAACCTGGCTAACCTCCCCCCCAATGGAAACCCAGGGTCTGCAGAGGTAGGCACAAGAAGGCCGGAGTCACTGAGAATGTTTACTTTAGGAAGCTGGCTTAGAACTCCCCGATTTATCAGGAGAAGAATGCCATTTTTAGCCCTTTGAGGGGCAAAAGCCTGCCCTCTGGTAGATCCGAATCCCCTAGGCCTAGAGCGACCCTGCTTGCCAGGATCAGGGAAAGACTAATTCTTGGAAGGATAATGCCTACTAAACAGAGGAGGCTGAACCTGAAGGAAATCTTTTACAGCTTACATAGGTTTTGCCTTATCCTCCAAATTCTTAAGTACCTCCTCAGCCTTATTACCAAAAAGACTGTTCTTGTGCAAAGGAACATCCAGCAATTTAGATTTAACTGGTTCAGAAAGAGGCTGCACCCTGAGCCAAGCAAGCCTTCTAATGACGGAACCAGTGGATGCTGCTCTGCAGGAAGCCTCCAAAGTGTCAAAACCACAATGAAGTGAATGCTTATTAACTAAAATGGCAGAATTCAGTAAGTCTTGTAAATCTTTGTTCTCCGACATGGAAAGAATATCTCCAAGTTTAGCCTTAATAGCCTCCAAAGTATGCTGCTGATACTTAAGCATGTGAAAAAGACAATTCACGGATCTAATGGCAAGAGTTGCAGAGATATAGACTTTTTTACCCCACCTGTCCAAGGCCCTAGACTCCTTATCAGAAGGCACAGGGTTTTTAGCAATAGTAGCCATAACACCCTCGGGGCCTTGAGAAATAATCTCAGGATCAGCAGTAGGGTTTTAAAAAGGAACTGATGAGATTCTGGAACCCTGTAATACCTGTCTGGTTTTCTGGGGGCAGGAGGGACAGAATTAGGAGTTAAAGAATTTTCCATGAAAACATCATCCACAACTTCCAAAACTGGAGGTATAGCCAGAGGCTTATGCTGAGGCAAATCCAAAAATTCACTGATTATTTTCTTAGACTGTGGAAAATCCTGACATTCCCATTTAAAATGCTCCCTAAGAGTATTCAAAGTATCCCCAAAGGAAAAATCTTCTGGAGGGGAGGCAGAAGGGATAGAGTCCTCAGCATCAGAATCCTCAAAGCCAGAAAAAAACGTGAGAATTTCCTTCTTCACCAGCAGACATACTGGAAATCTCAGAATCTGAGACAGACAAAACATCAGGAGATAATTCCCTAGCCCTCTTTGAAGGGGGGGGGGCGATGAGAGCCCCTAATCAGGGAAAGAGGATCACCAGCCATCTTTACCAACTGGGACTGAGGTACAGGAGGGGGGGCTAATGCCTGCTTGTGAGTAAGTTTGCGGCTGGAAGGTTTACTAGCAATCTGGAGGGACTCGGGAGGCCTAGCAACTGCAGAAGTCTGAATTATGGTAGTTGATCTGGTTCTGGTCTCATGTCGAAAAGAAGAGGTGTCAGAAGCCAGTGCCTGCAAAGCAGCTCTGGACCCATCTGTGGTGGCGACAGGTGGAGGCTTTGAAGACAAAATAGCAGCCTGCGGCATGGAGGACTCCATAAAGGTCTCGGCAGAGGCCTGCGGCTGAAAATCTATGGACTGCAGGGGCTGTGAAAGTGCCTCACCGACTACCACTGTGCTGATGACCAATTTCACTGGTGGATTTAAGCCTAGGCCTGTTGCGGTCCTTGTCTTTGCGTTTCCTAGGTATATCTGAAGTCGGGAGACCAGAAGACGCCATACCGATGAACTTAGGCCAGACTCCGAAATGCTTATACAAAATCTTAGTTTTAAGGTGTATGGTACGCGGGTTAAAGGAAGCACAGAGATTGCAGTTAGGGACGTCGTGCTCAAGGTCCAAACAAGTTATACAATAGGAATGGAAGTCACGCTGTGGAATCTGTTTTCCACAGGCAAGACAGTTATTAACTTTATCTGACATTCGTTAAAGCAAGAAAAGAGGATCCCCAACGGGGTACTTATCTGAAAGCGTCTTCAACTTGGTAGTCAGAAAGCGAAACGAAGGTAAACGGCCGACCGGCAGTAGTGCGAATTACATCTGCTTCGGCTCCGCGGCAAGAAAGACTGAGGAAATGGCGTCGGCTGCCTCCCTTTATACTTGATGTACTGACATCAGTTTTACAACCAGCGGCAGCCGACATCATATACCAAGGACTCTGGTATTCGGGCTGACTGAGGGCTACTGGGAGCCAGATAACCCATATGTGAGGACTGCACTGGTGAAACATGAAGAACATGAGCCTTAGCCAGTATCCGGAAACCCCGGGGTGACAGATGCAGGCCATTTCTGGCAAAGCATCGAGGTCTGTCAGTCATGTCATCACAAGCAGACAGATGCTGGATCCCCTTAGAATGGCACCAGAAACTTAGCCTATTGTTGAAGTCAATCATTTTCTGCTTGTACACTGGTATCATTCTGGGTAATGGTAGGATACTGCACAGGGCTAGGGTCATACCTGCCTGGGCCACATAATCCAAGAGCTCCTCCATGTCTCTCTTCATGTAGTCCAGGGAGGTGCGTCTCAGGTCATTCACACCCACATGGACAGTGACAGAGTCATACTTGTACTTGTTGTGGAGTGACCTGACTGCGTGTGTTATGTGTCAGATTCTGACACCTGACAGGCAACTAACTGTTACCTTCTCCTTATTCAACCTAGTGAGTGGGACATCAGTGTGCCTCACTGTCGAGTCACCTATGATTAGTGTATTGGGCAAGCTATTTTGCCTTAGGGGCTTAGGTTGAGGGGCACACTGTGTAGGTGAGCTATGTGTCTTGTGGCTTGTGATGTGTTGTGGTGGTTGAGTGCGTTTCTGCCTTGGAGGTCTCTGCTGTTTGGGGAGATTTCTATTGAGAGCCTCCGTGAAGGTGGGTGTGTGGTTTGTGTTTTTATGTGAGAGCTGTGATGGTGGGTGTTCTGGAGGGCTATGTATTGCATGTGGTGTGGTGCAGGTGTTGACCTTCTCCTCTTGACCAGCTTGAGAGTGCATGGCTTCCAATTTGGATATATAAGTGCATCTCTCACAGGTCTGAGTGTTAGTAGGTAAGAGGAGAGGGCTGTCAGTGTACATAAGACAGTTGCTACACTGCCTCAGAATGCCCAAGTTCACCAGGTTAACAGGAGAAAGCACAGGGAACTGACCTTTAGACATGCCAGGAGGGATGGTCATTACTACTAAGTACTGGAGCTATTTCCTTATATATTAGTTTTAAAGGGAAAATGTCACTCAAGGTGTCAGAGTCTGTACAGAGCACCGCCAAACACTAAAACTAATACATAGACCCTGAAAATTTAAGGGTGAAGTATTTAGGCAAATATTCTTAAGTTAGAAAGAAATCAAGCAGTACGTACTGAAAAATAAAGAATTAGCTTATTAAGAATGATGAAAAGAGTCGCATGAATGGCTACTGCCTGGCTACTACTAATGCAGGTCGCAGCACAGCTTCATTCTGTTAGGATACAATACTCCTTTGCTTCTTCTCTCACCAGAAGCAAAATGTTAGCACCAATCCCAAGAAAAGAAGCAGGCTATGGCCTGTTTGGCTCTCCACAGTCTTGTCCCAGATGATGTAAGGGTCTGCAGGCTTGTAGCTTTTTTCTAGTAGATGTCTCGAATAGCAACCAGAGCAGTCAGGTACGTTAAGCACAGACACTCACTGTCCAACCAGAGCAATCAGGTACATTAAGCACAGACTCTCACTGTCCAACCAGAGCAATCAGGTACGTTAAGCAGAGACACTCACTGTCCAACCAGAGCAATCAGGTATGTTAAGCACAGACACTCACTGTCCAACCAGAGCAATCAGGTACGTTAAGCACAGACACTCACTCTCCAACCAGAGCAATCAGGTACGTTAAGCACAGACACTCACTCTCCAACCAGAGCAATCAGGTACGTTAAGCACAGACACTCACTCTCCAACCAGAGCAATCAGGTACGTTAATCACAGACACTCACTGTCCAACCACAGCAATCCGGTACGTTAAGCACAGACACTCACTCTCCAACCAGAGCAATCAGGTACGTTAAGCACAGACACTCACTCTCCAACCAGAGCAATCAGGTACGTTAAGCACAGACACTCACTCTCCAACCAGAGCAATCAGGTACGTTAAGCACAGACACTCACTGTCCAACCAGAGCAATCAGGTACATTAAGCACAGACACTCACTGTCCAACCAGAGCAATCAGGTACGTTAAGCACAGACACTCACTGTCCAACCAGGGCAATCAGGTACATTAAGCACAGACACTCACTCTCCAACCAGAGAGAGACAGGAATCAATGCCCTCTGCTCCTACTCACACCAGGATCAGAATATAAGCACAGATTCCAAGCTGTCACCTGTAAAGCAGTTATTAAGCTTTCTGGTGATCAGCAGTCTCCAGGAAATAATGTAATTGCACTCCTTCTCTCACAAGGAGAAGGCAGAAGCACTAATCCCAAGATGACTACTGAGAGGCAGAATGTGGGCTCTCCAATAACTGGTGGTCTTGCAATAGATGCTTAAAGGTAAGATGAAAACAAAATTGTTTATCCTAAACACTGCAGTGTGCAGTATAGGAGTTAGATGTAAAAGTAGGTAACTTAAGTTTTACCTGTCTAACAAGTTAAGTTTTAGTGGAGATTCATTATTTTTAATACAGCAAGATAGATTGAAAGGCGGTGGTCACTTTGATATTCTGGTACTATGGAATTATTTATTTATTTATTTTATTTTATTTTACATTTGTTAACCGGGGGTGTCTGACTGAGCCGAAAAGGCCCTTTTTCAGCGGAGGCCCAGGGAGAAAAGCTCCACATAGAAAAATTACAGATACATTTAGTTATTTAGACATGATCAGTATACACACAAATTACAAAAGACATGTTTTTTACAGTGGTATGCAGCACATCAACAGTTACAGTGGAGAGAACAAACAAAAAAATATTAATTTAAAAATAAAGGTAATTAATAGATTTGTGGTGTACAGCTGAAATTTGGAACATAGGTAGAATACATACATAGTACACAGGTACAGTACGTACATTGTAGAATAGCCAGTGTTTTTGTGTAAGACTGAAAACTACTATCAAGTACTCTAGGTTTAGAGCGTAACAACGAACAAGAACACTATGAGAGACTACTTCGTAAAATAAACAGACGTTTAATGACTCCAAATTAATGTTAGCGCTTTCGGCTAAATCAAATATTTAGCCTTCCTCAGACAAACAGCAGAACAGGAAATGACATTTCTTAAAATATATGTATAGAACCAATTGGAATAAAGTGCATTTAGTAATTAGTTGTAACTAAGGTTACCTTAAAGTAGTATAATCCATTGCAAACATAAGCCTTGAATAAAGGTAAAGATAGAGTGCCTCTATAGGCATTGCAACGGAACAGCAAGTAATACTTTGTTGCAAGTACCTCCATTCATCAAAATATTTACACAGATGTTAAACTCTATAATTACTGGGTTATTTAATCATACAACTTGCTTCATACTTATGTGATATATTAAAAATGTTATAAAACAGTGAATGATAAACTAAAAAATATTTGTGTATATTTTAAATTGTTACCAAAAATATTTCCACAATTTGGAACATTATTTCCACATTTAAACATTAAAAATACTGATTAGTTTTGCCGCAGAATTCCTATACAATAATCATAAAATAATACAATTTTACATTAGTGCATTCTGTTAGGGAATAATTGATGTTGGGTCCATTTCATATCAAAATGTGAGAGACCTTCCTATATGTGTTATCTGTTATCGATAACCATTTTAATACATTTATTGATAGGTTGTCATTGATGCCAGGTAATAAATGTGCTCTAGTTCGTACCTGCCACATCAATTCATCTATCTCTAACCTAATTTGCCAGGGGCCACCCATTGGATCTGGCATTCTTTGTTGAGTATAACAAAGTTGAAGGAATGCCCTGTATTGCTAATAATATGCTTAGCTAGGGCATTGTTCACATCCCTTCTGCTAATAGCATAAATGTGTTTGTGTATTCTGGTCTTGAATCTACGCTCTGTCTTGCCAATGTAGAAAGCTTCACATTGGCTACACAGAGCAGCATATACCACAGATTTTGATTCACAGTTGTAATGCTTGCTTATTTTATATGTCCTATCTTTAATGTTGAACTGAGTGCCCACTCTAATAAATTTGCATTCTGCACAGGCACCACATTTGTACATTCCTTTGGGGCGCTGAGAAATGAACTTTTTTGGTGCCCTTTCCAAAATGGCTTTAAGGTTTTGGCCTCCTGTATGTTATGTTGGGTTTTTCACCTAATGCTGTAGACAAAGTACTGTCATGATTAATTACGTCCCAATTCTTATACAGGATCTCCCTAATTTTTTGAAAATCTAGCGAGAAAGTGTGTAAAAGACACATTATAATTAGTGTCCTTACTTCTATCTCTAGTTGGCAGACTAACTGAATTAGTGCCAATTCTTCTTCCCGAAAGTTTTGTTATTAAGAAGGGAATAAAATGGCCTGACTTCCGTTTGTTTACTACTTCCACTATGATGTTGTCAATCAAAGTAAGTGGATAGCCTCTTGCCAAGAACATATTTTTTAGTTTGTTGCATTCATGTTGGAAATCCAGATCATCAGTAACCATCGTGGCCCTCACTAACTGACCTTTTACAACCGATCTTTTTTGGTAGTAGGGATGGCTACTGGAGAAATGCAAAAAACTATTAGAATATGTGGATTTTCTATATATGTTACTTTTCAGTCTTTTGTTATTAACATCCTTTGTAAGAAGAATGTCTAAATAACTGATCTCACTTTCCTGTGTGTTAAAAGTGAACTGTAAAAGTTTGTCATGTTGGTCATTCGTTCTATAAAGTTAGGAATGTCCTCACTATTGCCTTTCCATAAACAGAAAATGTCATCCTGGTATCTGGTATACCAGGAGACATACTGTTTAAAAACCTCATCCTTAAATAGAAGTTCTTTTTCCCAATGTGACAGTACTGCATTGTGACGAACCCCACATGGCGACCCCATTGCTACTCGGAGGTTTGAAGGTAAAATTGTTTTCAAAAAGAAAAGTTATTTACCAAAACCATCTCCAAGAGTGTTTCAGTCAAATAAATGGTGTTATTGTCAACATTCTTGGCAACCATAAATTCTCTCACCCAATTAAGGCCTATATCCTGTGGTATAACTGTATACAGATCTTTTATATCTATTGTAAGAAAAACTATGTCCGGGTATATTCAATTTCGCCAATGTTTTTCAGAAAGGACCAAGAGTCCTTACAGATATGTGCCTCCTGTGCTAGTAAAGGTTTAATAATACTATCAACTAGTCTTGCACATGTAAGTGGCGAACCCCTGCCATCAACAATAGGCCTGAGCGGAGGTGAGTAAAGCTGTTTATGTAATTTTGGTGTTCAAAGAAGGCTGAGATTCTGGGGATGGCATCTGCAAATATCTATACGTTTCTGGAATAATAAAACCTTCCATAAGTAAATCATATAGTATGTTATTAATCTTCCTATAGGCTCCATGTATCTCATTCAGAGATACTTCCTTATAAGCTGGTGTATCCAAATGCTTCTTCATGTATTCCACATATTTAAAGTGGTCCATTAAAACCACCCCACCCCTTTATCCGGTTTCATGACACGGATCCTACAATCCCTTAATAAATGGAGAAAATCCCATTCCAGTGTGGTCATATTGTTAAGATCTTTTGATTACTATACATAATCCGATTTTTAATTGCCCACAAATCTGTTTCACACATTTTCTCAAACACTAATAAGCTCGGATGGAGGGTGGATTATATGTACTAGATACCTAAGGGGTTCAGTAACTCTGTGTTGTTACCCAACAATGAATGTAAGTTAAGTTTTCTAACAAAAACTTTTAGGTCCACCAGTGTTTTCCCTATGTCCATATGTTGCCGAACAACGATAGATCTTTTGCAAAGAAGTTGACAATATCCTGATGGATTTCAATAAGTGTATAATTATACACTGTAAAGTCATTGTTACTACTTTTCAGGATGTTTGGTTCCAAACCAAAGGGAACCTGGATCATCTCTTCCTCCCCTCTTTTCTTGTTCCTCGTATTGTTCCCTGTCTGGGCCCACGTACGGTTGGTTGCTCGGGTGTTGTTGGCCTGATGAAAATCCTGGTTGTCCTGTTGGTCAAAATCTACCATAGACTGGCCTTGTGGTTGAATGTTATCCCTCAGTCCATTTTCTGAGGTGTTTGGCTGATTGGTGTTATTAACGTTGGTACTGTTGTTATTATTCAGCCTTGGGCTCCTTCCATAGCCCTGCCGTTGAGTTGTAAAACCTTCTTGGTTATTGTCATTATTGGTGTTATCTACTGGGATAACATTCGTATTTTGTCCAGTTTGATTGGGCACTTCCTTGAATAACCTGCGTTTATTTTGAGGCCTGGGATAAGCGGTTTTATTCGCATAGTCCGTTAAATCTCGACTTAATTTTTCTTTTACTAAATAGTAATTTCTCCATACTAGCCTCAATGCTAGAAAGATCGACAATAGTCGTACTTAAAAGCAAGAAATCATCACTGGAAGTAATGTATTTTTCAAGGGCATCCAAATCAGCTGCAAGAACCACAATATCTTTAGAATAAAAAGCAATGAGAGCCTGTAGGAATTCGATCCTTGTCGATCAAACAATGCCAACAGCTCTTGGTGAAAAAGAGAATTTTCCACCAGCCCAGATGGAACGCCATTGTCTTAGTCCTTTGGGACAACCTTGTGTTTAACACATTCTGTAAGATATGCGACTTCCAATTGCAGTTTTTTATATTTGTATAACTTATTGTCAAATTCATCAATTTTATCCCCTAATACATTTGTGTCAGTCATGTGGTTTACATTAGGTTCATTACGCTGACTGAACCCTTGGCTGAAAAAATTATTGTTCATTAAAAAATCAGCCATTGTTGGTATTCCTTGCTGGTTACAGTTCAATTGGTTCTATACATATATTTTAAGAAATGTCATTTCCTGTTCTGCTGTTTGTCTGAGGAAGGCTAAATATTTGATTTAGCCGAAAGCGCTAACATTAATTTGGAGTCATTAAACGTCTGTTTATTTTACGAAGTAGTCTCTCATAGTGTTCTTGTTCTTACGCTCTTTTCGTTCAACAGTTTTTCGTTTGTGGTTTGGTGTTTGATATGGCGAAGGAACGAGATACTTCCACGGCTTTAGGAACGCAGCAGAGCAGTCCTGAAAGGGTTGTGAACAGTTCCAGCAATAATTTGACCACTCTTGTGGAACTGCTTTTGGGCAGGGTTGATGCCCTAACACAAAAGTTGGCCATTACTGGCAGCTTCTAACCAGGATAATAGATCTTCTGGTTTGATTTCATCGCAGCAGAGTGAACGATGATTTTTCATTCTAATGGGCAGCAATCACCCATTACAGCAACATCATCTACTATACTTACATCAACGGAACGGGTTATACAGACTTGAATGAACAGCCCTGTCCTGTGATTACGCTATCTGGGGTACCAAATCCAGGTAACAATAACGCTAACTTTAATAATAACATTATCAATCAAAAGAACTGTAACCAGCAAGGAATACCAACAATGGCTGATTTTTTAATGAACAATAATTTTTTCAGCCAAGGGTTCAGTCAGCGTAATGAACCTAATGTAAACCACATGACTGACACAAATGTATTAGGGGATAAAATTGATGAATTTGACAATAAGTTATACAAATATAAAAAACTGCAATTGGAAGTCGATATCTTACAGAATGTGTTAAACACAAGGTTGTC
Source organism: Protopterus annectens (assembly GCF_019279795.1). Lineage (NCBI taxonomy): Eukaryota > Metazoa > Chordata > Ceratodontiformes > Protopteridae > Protopterus > Protopterus annectens. Next base: position 937,022,904 of record NC_056733.1, on the reverse strand, counting down.
CCAAAAGGACTAAGACAATGGCTTCCATCTGGGCTGGTGGAAAATTCTCTTTTTCACCAAGAGCTGTTGGCATTGTTTGATCGACAAGGGATCGAATTCCTACAGGCTCTCATTGCTTTTTATTCTAAAGATATTGTGGTTCTTGCAGCTGATTTGGATGCCCTTGAAAAATACATTACTTCCAGTGATGATTTCTTGCTTTAAGCGACTATTGTCGATCTTTTCTAGCATTGAGGCTAGTATGGAGAAATTACTATTTAGTAAAAGAAAAATTAAGTCGAGATTTAACGGACTATGCGAATAAAACCGCTTATCCCAGGCCACAAAATAAAACGCAGGTTATTCAAGGAAGTGCCCAATCAAACTGGACAAAATCACGAATGTTATCCCAGTAGATAACACCAATAATGACAATAACCAAGAAGGTTTTACAACTCAACGGCAGGGCTATAGAAGGAGCCCAAGGCTGAATAACAACAGTACCAACGTTAATAACACCAATCAGCCAAACACCTCAGCAAATGGACTGAGGGATAACATTCAACCACAAGGCCAGTCTATGGTAGATTTTGACCAACAGGACAACCAGGATTTTCATCAGGCCAACAACACCGAGCAACCAACCGTGATGGGCCCAGACAGGGAACAATCGAGGAACAAGAAAGAGGGGGAGGAAGAGATGATCCAGGTTCCCTCTTTGGTTTGGAACCAAACATCCTGAAAAGTAGTAACAATGACTTTACAGTGTATAATTATACACTTATTGAAATCCATCAGGATATTGTCAACTTCTTTGCAAAAGATCTATCGTTTGTTCCGCGCAACATATGGACATAGGGAAAACACTGGTGGACCTAAAAGTTTTTGTTAGAAAACTTAACTTACATTCATTGTTGGGTAACAACACAGAGTTACTGAACCCCTTAGGGTATCTAGTACATATAATCCACCCTCCATCCGAGCTTATTAGTGTTTGAGAAAATGTGTGAAACAGATTTGTGGGCAATTAAAAATCGGATTATGTATAGTAATCAAAAGATCTTAACAATATGACCACACTGGAATGGGATTTTCTCCATTTATTAAGGGATTGTAGGATCCGTGTCATGAAACCGGATAAAGGGGGTGGGGTGGTTTTAATGGACCACTTTAAATATGTGGAATACATGAAGAAGCATTTGGATACACCAGCTTATAAGGAAGTATCTCTGAATGAGATACATGGAGCCTATAGGAAGATTAATAACATACTATATGATTTACTTATGGAAGGTTTTATTATTCCAGAAATATAGATATTTGCAGATGCCATCCCCCAGAATCTCAGCCTTCTTTGGAACACCAAAATTACATAAACAGCTTTACTCACCTCCGTTCAGGCCTATTGTTGATGGCAGGGGTTCGCCACTTCGCATGTGCAAGACTAGTTGATAGTATTATTAAACCTTTACTAGCACAGGAGGCACATATCTGTAAGGACTCTTGGTCCTTTCTGAAAAACATTGGCTAAATTGAATATACCCGGACATAGTTTTTCTTACAATAGATATAAAAGATCTGTATACAGTTATACCACAGGATATAGGCCTTAATTGGGTGAGAGAATTTATGGTTGCCAAGAATGTTGACAATAACACCATTTATTTGACTGAAACACTCTTGGAGATGGTTTTGGTAAATAACTTTTCTTTTTGAAAACAATTTTACCTTCAAACCTCAGTAGCAATGGGGTCGCCATGTGGGGGTTCGCCAATGCAGTACTGTCACATTGGGAAAAAGAACTTCTATTTAAGGATGAGGTTTTAAACAGTATGTCTCCTGGTATACCAGATACCAGGATGACATTTTCTGTTTATGGAAAGGCAATAGTGAGGACATTCCTAACTTTATAGAACGAATGACCAACATGACAAACTTTTTACAGTTCACTTTTAACACACAGGAAAGTGAGATCAGTTATTTAGACATTCTTCTTACAAAGGATGTTAATAACAAAAGACTGAAAAGTAACATATATAGAAAATCCACATATTCTAATAGTTTTTTGCATTTCTCCAGTAGCCATCCCTACTACCAAAAAAGATCGGTTGTAAAAGGTCAGTTAGTGAGGGCCACCACATGGTTACTGATGATCTGGATTTCCAACATGAATGCAACAAACTAAAAAATATGTTCTTGGCAAGAGGCTATCCACTTACTTTGATTGACAACATCATAGTGGAAGTAGTAAACAAACGGAAGTCAGGCCATTTTATTCCCTTCTTAATAACAAAACTTTCGGGAAGAAGAATTGGCACTAATTCGTTAGTCTGCCAACTAGAGATAGAAGTAAAGACACTAATTATAATGTGTCTTTTTTACACTTTCTCACTAGATTTTCAAAAATTAGGAGATCCTGTATAAGAATTGGGACGTAATTAATCATGACAGTACTTTGTCTACAGCATTAGGTGAAAACCCAACATAACATACAGGAGAGGCCAAAACCTTAAAGCCATTTTGGAAAGGGCACCAAAAAGTTCATTTCTCAGCCCCAAAGGAATGTACAAATGTGGTGCCTGTGCAGAATGCAAATTTATTAGAGTGGGCACTCAGTTCAACATTAAAGATAGGACATATAAAATAAGCAAGCATTACAACTGTGAATCAAAATCTGTGGTATATGCTGCTCTGTGTAGCCAATGTGAAGCTTTCTACATTGGCAAGACAGAGCCGAGATTCAAGACCAGAATACCGAACACATTTATGCTATTAGCAGAAGGGATGTGAACAATGCCCTAGCTAAGCATATTATTAGCAATACAGGGCATTCCTTCAACTTTGTTATACTCAACAAAGAATGCCAGATCCAATGGGTGGCCCCTGGCAAATTAGGTTAGAGATAGATGAATTGATGTGGCAGGTCAACTAGAGCACATTTATTACCTGGCATCAATGACAACCTATCAATAAAATGTGTATTAAAATGGTTATCATGATAACAGATAACACATATAGGGAAGGTCTCTCACATTTTGATATGAAATGGACCCAACATCAATTATTCCCTAACAGAATGCACTAATGTAAAATTGTATTATTTTATGATTATTGTATAGAATTCTCAGCAAAACTAATCAGTATTTTTAATGTTTAAATGGGGAAATAATGTTCCAAATTGTGGAAATATTTTTGGTAACAATTTAAAATATACACAAATATTTTTTAGTTTATCATTCACTGTTTTTATAACATTTTAACTATATCACATAAGTATGAAGCAAGTTGTATGATTAAATAACCCAGTAATTATAGAGTTTAACATCTGTGTAAATATTTTGATGAATGGAGGTACTTGCAACAAAGTATTACTTGCTGTTCGTTGCAATGCCTATAGAGGCACTCTATCTTTACCTTTATTCAAGGCTTATGTTTGCAATGGATTATACTACTTTAAGGTAACCTTAGTTACAACTAATTACTAAATGCACTTTATTCCAATTGGTTCTATACATATATTTTAAGAAATGTCATTTCCTGTTCTGCTGTTTGTCTGAGGAAGGCTAAATATTTGATTTGTAAAGCTAACATTAATTTGGAGTCATTAAACGTCTGTTTATTTTACGAAGTAGTCTCTCATAGTGTTCTTGTTCGTTGTTACGCTCTTTTGGTTCAACAGTTTTTTCGTTTGTGGTTTACTCTAGGTTTAGTATGTGTACCTTATCCGCTTTCACTAGCCTGGGGAGCAATCATGGCACTGCCAACTTTGCTTGAGATGTTGCCTGATGAGGTCTTTAAAGGAGGCTTTGGACAATGTGTTTTGAATGCTAGTGGGGACAGTTACATTTTTTAGCCACTGAACTACTATATAGTGCATCTCCAAAGCTATTGTAGCTGTTGGTGACGTCTAGTAGTAGTTTGCTTGATGATCTAAGAAGCCTTTTGGCTGAGTGATGTTGTACTAGGTTTTTGAGGGCAGGACACTTATTGGGGAGGTAATAGAATGAGAGCGGCAGAGCTGATTGTAGGTTAGGAGGTTGGGCAGTTCAAGCCAGTGGAGCTGTCTCAAAGCAGTACAGTGATGAGTTCTATATGAGCAATTTGCAGCAAAACAGGCAATTCTGTTACAGCAGGGTTACATTTAGTTCAGTTTTGTTGAGATTAGTGAGAATGGGAGATGCATAGAGTAGGGTGGATAGAAGTTGGGAGCGAGCAATGGCTGATCTTGTGTTGTTGGTAAGAAATGGTTTGATACGGTAGAGTGATCCCAGTTTGGCATGTACTTTTTTAATAGTAAAGTTGCAATGACTATCAAATTTTAGGTGGGAGTCTATGATTATTCCCAATAGCTTAGCCTGTGCCACTGGAGCGATTGGAGTAGCATTTGTGGAGTAGATAGTGAATTGACTGTTATCAGTGTTTTTGTTAGACCTGGTTATAATCAAAAGCTGAGTTTTCTTTGGATTGAGGATAAGTTGGGCTTTGGTAAGGTAGTTTTCAACGTCAGTGAATGCTAGTTGAGTTGTTTGCAGGAGGGTGGGAATGTTTTGTCCAGCACAGATTAAGGTAGTGTCATCTGCATACTGAATGATAGATGCATGCTGTGTGGAGGTATGGAGGTCATTTGTGAAGACTGTGAATAGCAGTGGTCCTAAGATAGAATCCTGTGGGACTCCTATAGTTATGGGCAGCTGAGGAGAGAGAGAATTTTCCCATTTCACAGCTTGGTACCTGTCAGTTAAGTAGCTTTGGAACCAGGTAAGAGTGGAATTTGATAGGTGATATTGGTTTAGTTTGTTTAGCAGGATTTGGTGCGAGACTGGGAGGGTTGGCAGGGTGGCCTAATGGTTTAGATGTTTGTCTTACAAACACATGGTGCAGGGTTTGAATCTCACAAGGGATAATTGGCTAGGCTTACAATGGCTTGCAAGGGCAGTTAGCCTAGTACTAACCTATGAACCTATGACTGTGTCAAATCCTTTGGACATATCCAAAAAAAAGAGTTGACACCTGCAGGCCTTCATTTTGGAGACGGTTTACTGTGTCTGTGAAGCAGAGGAGGGCTGTATTGTACCATGGGCAGGTCTGAAACCATGCTGAGTAGGTGACAGGATGTTGCTGTCTAGGACATATATTAGCATCTGGGTATGGATGCATTTTTCTAGGATTTTGGCCAGGGGGGGAGAGTAAAGCAATGGGTCTGTAAGTTATTAAGTTCAGTGGAGGTCCTGCCTTTATGTATGGGTGTAACATAGGATATTTTCCAGAGTTTGGGCACATACTTTTCAACAATTGAACTGTTTATGAGTGGAGATTGAGATAGCATAGCATCTGCTGTGAGTTTCAAGAAATAGCTGGGGATTAGGTTGGCTGCTGTTGATGAGGTTTTTAGTTTGGAGAGCATGCTTTTGATTGAAGTGGTGGAAACTGTTTTGAGGGTAAAGCTTGTATTAGTGTTATTTGTGTTGGGGGGATAGTGAGGAAGGAACTGCCCTGTGATACTAAGGATAGAATTGAGTTCACAAAGTGGGAGTTGAATTGTGTTTCGATGGCAACTTTAGTGTCAGGGGTGGTTGGTTTGGGGGTAGCCTTTTGGGTGGATTTTAGTAGCTGGTTTACATATTTCCAAAATGTTTGGGGGTTGTGTTGGTATTTAGTTTGTAATGTTGTGCAGTAGGATTTTTCTGTCCAGCCTCTTGCACTTTTTGCACGGTTGTGCAGTTCTTGGTACTTAAGTTAGGCTTTGTGTTTCTTCGTTTCTTTGATAGTAAAGCCAGGCAGTGTCTCTGGACTTGAGGATTTGTTTGGTTTCTTTACTGAGCCAGGGGTTTGTAGAGGTTCTAACCTTGATTTTGCGCAATGGAGCGATAGTGTCTAGGTGTTGTAGAAATGTTTTGTTGAAATATGCCACGGCCTGGTCAAGGGGGAGGGTTTTTAGGGGGGGGTCCAGTCACAGTTACAGAGTAAAGTGTTGAGGACCTCAGGAGAGAATTTTTTGGTGTTTCTAGTGGATATATAGTTAATGGTATTGCATATGCTTGTTCTTCTACGTATAAAGTATATTATGTTGTTGTCACTTAAGGTGTCTGGGAGACTGCCTGCGTGGGGGTACAATGTGGGGTTGTTAGTTAGGACCCAGTCAAGGATGGATTCCCTTTTAGATTTTTTATCACATCTAGTTGGAATTTGGACTAGCTGCTGGTAGCCATGGAGATTTATTAGATTACTTGGTGGTTCTGATATGCAGGTGAACCAATCTAAGCTGAAATCCCCCAGAATAAGGGTTTCTTGTGAGTATGTAGAAGAACACCAATATAAGAAGTCTTCAAGGCTAGCAGGTGAATTATCAGGTGGAATATAGATCACAATTGTGGTGATGAACTTTTTAGGGTGATGTTGAAGGTGTGAAACAAGTATGTCCCAATTATTGGGGTAGGAGTTTGGTAATTGACGTACAGTTAAGTTGGACTTGTACAGTAAGGCAGTTCCACCCCCTTTATGAAGTGTTCTGTCTTATCTAATGATATTGTAGCTGGTAGGGTGAACTTCTCAGTTAGCTATGTTTTTATTTAGCCACGTTTCTGTTAAAGCAACTATGTCTGGGGAGTAGTGTGCTATTGTGGCCTGGAGGTCAGGTATTTTATTTTTGATACTTCTAATATTAATATTTAGCATTAAAAGATGGTTGGTTTTGATGCTGTTGTTGATTTGCCCAGGGATGAAGATAGTAGGGGTTCTGACATTTGTGTTGGAGCAGTTTGTGTTGGACAGGTTGGATTTGGGCCTGGGTTGGGGTGGATATCCCCACTTATGGTGAGCCTGGAGTTAAAATGGTTATACAGATGTTGGAGTTTGGTGAGGAGTGTGAGAAAGTGTTGTGTTTTTTTGGAGTAGGAATGAGAGCATATGTGTTTAGTTCTGAATTGGTCCGTTATGTAGTTCTTGAACAATTGTGGTCAGACATTATTATAATGTGCGGTGTCTGTATATGAGAGTGCATAATGTAGTGTTATGCTACTAAGTTTAGGGATATTGCTAGAGTGATAACTTGTGGTGTTATTAAAGAATTATGAGAAGACAGACTAGACTTAGTTGTGTGATAGTCATGGTTATAAAGTTTAAGTCTGTTCTAGGTGGCGGTCTGAATAGGAATTATAGGGTTGCACTATATGTGGATGGGTAAGTAGTGTAGGTGATGTAAAAAATGCCTAGTGGGAATGAGAGTGGTTGGGAGTATTTTGTGTGGAGCAAGTTGGTGTGGTATAATGTGATCTGACTTGAAGAGCTGTGATTGGTGGAGGTGATGTGAGGGTGTGCTGTGGGTGCGGTTGTGATTACTATAAATGTAGAGGTAGTGGGGGCGGGAGGGAATAGGGGGCAGGGGAGCGGAGAGAGCCCGAGTGTTAACGAGGGCGAACCGAGCGGGGCAGAGCCCACCAAGACAAGAGTAAAACGCAAGTATTACTTTACAAATCTGAACACTTTAAACAAATTCCTGAGGTCTAATGGCTTACCAACAAGCAAAATGCAATTGCTGAAGAGCACTTGTGTCCTGGTGGGAGACTAGAAATTTAAAGATGGCTCCATGCTCAGCAAGATTCTAATATAGACTTACTATCAAGGGAGAGAGATTGCATTCCACCTGATTTACACCCCTTGTGCTAAGAAACCAGAGAGGCAATCAGTGGAAATCAGTGAAGACCTCAGAGGGGGTAACTAATAATTCAAACTACCTGTAATGTGAAGGAGAGAAGAGACAGCAACATTTATTAAGGTTGGGAGTGTGTCTTCACACTGACTTGCTGATTAGTAACCAGTTTGTGCATAGATTAGAGTAGCGAGATACATTAGCAATGAAGGGGAATGTATAGAGATGCAAATAAACAGGTGGGCCTCCAAGTGATACAAACTAAGGCAGAAAGCACTGAGAGGGCTGCTTGATGGTTAATTTAGTCACAGGGATCTGAAGTAAATGTATACTGTCTATTGGACAGTTAGGATTACTGCACTAGCTGGGGGGGTGGCGGGAGGACACAAGGCTACAACAGTCAGTTTTATTAGCACACTGAGAACTACTAAGAAATACTGCTAATGTAATAGCTTCACTCTCATAAAACATACAAGTAGAATGTCTTGGTGGACTGAACCTGCTCTTGAGGCTCAAAATGTATATCCTTGTTTAGTTTTGCAGTACTGATTCCTTCTTATACTGTATGGGTGGGAATACAGTAGGATGGTCAATAAATTTAAATAGTCGAAGGGGAGTGATTTCACAAAATGATCATTTTGTACTTACTCACAACAGCCAGTAAAACCGGAGAGGAAATGAGATATATGGTCAAATTAATATAAGGGGTAGCCAGATGAAGTACAGTTTTGTACCTACCATAAATGTAGATGTTCGAGTGTATACCCTGCTGCAGTCATCACACTTGGGTTATCCTGTCGTCAGGCGGTCCCGCAGTCAGCCTGAATTCCAAAGTCTTGGTCCGGTGTCGGTTGCTGTCGCTTCTTCCCTGACGTCAGTGCGCCAGGGGTATATAAGAGGCATCCGACACCATTTTCTTCAGTTTTTCTTGCCCCAGATGTCAGGTGCCCCCCAAAAGGTGGTCAGTAAATAGTACCAATAGTAAAAGTTTAGCACAAACAAAACATCCCTCCAGCTATAAGCAAATACACCACAAAGGTTTTAGTTAGGTCAGAGGAGGGAGGGTAACCTGGACTGCAGCAGGGTATACACTCCAACATCTACATTTATGGTAGGTACAAAACTGTACTATGTTCATCGTGTTACCCTGCTGCAGTCATCACACTTGGGTAGAATCCCAAAGCTAAGGGTGGGAGGTGGAGTCAAACAGGGTTAGAGGAGGCTAGAAGGCCCTGCAAAACTGCAGTGGCGAAGCCAGCTCTAGTCTTAGAGTAAAGTGGTAAGTGATAGTGTTTGGTGAAGGTGTGTACTGAACTCCAAGTTGCAGCTTCCAGAATATCCTTGGTTGGCACCCCCCTGAGGAAGGCTGTAGATGTAGCTGCTGCCCTGGTAGAGTGGGGCCTTATGCTAACAGGAACTGGTTTTCCATGATGGGTGTAGCAAAAACATATGCAATATCCTATCCATTTGGAAATGGTCAGTTTTGAGATAGCCTTTCCTTGTGATGCTGTAGCATAAGATACAAAAAGCTGGTCAGATTTTCTAAAAACCTTAGTTTTATCCAAGTAGTAACGTAGTTGCCTGTGAATGTCCAAGGAATGCAGGAGTCTTTGTCCTTTGTTCTGTGGATTTGGAAAGAAGGTGGGTAAATTGATGGTTTGATTTACAGCCACACTGGATACCACCTTTGGTATAAAGGAGGGGTTAGTTCGTAGAGAAACTCTGTCTTGATGAAAAATGAGGAAAGACTCTACTGCCATTAGTGCCTGTAGCTCTGAGACTCTTCTGGCTGAAGTAATTGCTAGCAGCAGGGCAGTCTTCCATGATATAAACTTTAAGTCAGCTGAGAAAGCTGGCTCAAAAGGTGGTAGCATAAGTTTTTCCAGAACAAAATTGAGGTCCCAAGTTGGTGTTGGCGCTATCCTGGGAGGCCTAATGTTTTTGGCCCCTCTGAGATACTGCCTTAGAAGTGGATGTGAAAATAAGGGAGGATCCATGTTGTAGTGAGCTGAAATAGCTGAGGCGTGGATTTTAATAGAGGAAAAAGAAAGTAACATCTCAGTTAAATACTGTAGAATCTGAGGTATGTCCGGCTGAAGGGTATTTTGGCCTTTAGCTTGGTTCCAGGCGCAAAATCTTTTCCATTTGTCTGAGTAGGCTTTCCTGGTGCTGGGCCTCCTGGCCTCCAAAATAACATACATAACAGCTTGTGAAAGAGGAGCTGGCTGGTTGCTTAGGTGATTTGCCATGCAGCCAAATTTAAGGTTTAGAGCTGGCTGTGTAGCATCTGACTGCCTTGCTGTGTGAGCAGATGAGGAATTTGTGGTAAAATCCATGGTGGGCCCTGGGCCATGTTCCTTAATAGTGGGCACTGGTGCTGGCGTGGCCAGTCTGGGGCAATGAGTATCATTCGGGGTCTCTCCATGCTGACTGTCAGCAGCACCTTTGTGAGAAGAGGCAATGGAGGGAAGGCATATACTGTCAGCATTTTCCAACTGAATGAGAGTGCATCCACTTTCCAAGCTTGATGGTGAAATGTCCTTGTGCAAAATTTTGATAGCTGATAGTTTTGGGGGTTGGCAAACAGGTCTATGTCTGGGCGCCACCATTTTTGAGTTATCATTGCAAATACTTGTGGATCCAGTTTCCACTCGTGGGGATCCATGATGTTTCTGCTTATGTCGTCTGCCAATGTGTTCTTTTTTCCTGGCAGGAGTTGAGCTTGTAATTGAACTTGGTAAGCCAGTGCTGTGTTCCACAAGGTCATTGCTTGCCTGCATAGAGGGTAGGAGTGTGTACCCCCTTGTTTGTTTATGTACCACATTACTGTGGTATTGTCTGTCCTTATTATAAGCTGTCCTGGATGTAAGAGGTCCTTGAAGGCTGTCACGGCATTCTGTACAGCTAGCATTTCTTTTTGACTGATGTGCAGATTCCTTTGATCTGCAGTCCATATGCCTTGAACGCACCGTCCTGCCATGTGTGCCCCCAAGGCATAGTCCGATGCATCTGTTGTCATAGTTTGCCTGGCTGGGGGTAAGGTGAAAGACTGACCCTTGTTGAGGTGACATGCCTGTGACCACCATAGAAACTCCTGTTGAAGGCAGGGAATGAGAGGTATAATTGTTTCCAAGCTGTGGCTGTGTTGAGTCCATACGCTTTTTAGGTACCATTGTAATTTCCCCATATGCAGTTTTGCAAAAGGTATTAGTAGTATGCAAGATGCCATGAAGCCCAAGGCCTGCAGAATTTTTCTTGCAGGGAGTTGGGTCTTTGTTGCCATTGTTTTGAAGTATTGAGTTAGTTGTAGTGGTTTGTCTGGCATCAGATAAGCCATTTGGGCCGTTGTATTCAAGCTGGCACCCAGGAATGTCATATTTTGTGAGGGCACTAGTTTTGATTTCTTTTCGTTTACTGTGTACCCTAGGCAACTTAGAAGGTGTTTTACAAAAGCCAGATGTTATAAGAGAATGTCCTTGCTTTCTGCTTGGATGAGGCAGTCGTCCAGGTATGGGTATATTTGAATTCCTCTTTGTCTGCAGTATGCAATTACTGGTGCCAGGCATTTTGTGAAGAACCTGGGCGCAGTAGATAAGCCAAAGGGCAGTGCAGAGAATTGGTAATGGGTTGAACCTGCAATGAACCGGAGGTATCTTCTGCAATTTTGTCTGATAGGGACATGCAGGTATGCCTCCTTGAGGTCCAACGTTACTAGCCAAGCTTTCTTGCCCAACATGGGAAGAAGCTGCTGTAGTGTTAGCATCTTGAATTTGGGTACTTGCAAGAAGGTGTTTAGAATTGAAAGGTCCAGAATGGGTCTCCAAACGTTGTCCTTTCTGGGGACTAGAAATAGACTCGAGTAAAATCCTTGGCCTTGCTCCTGTGTAGGTACCAGCTGAATGGCTCTCATGTCCATGAGAGCTGTAATTTGTTTTTGTGCCTCTGCCCATTGATTTTGTGGCAGGTTTGGCATACCTTTTATCCTTGGCAAGGTGTGGAAATGGAATCTCTATCCTTGTGAGATAATGTCTAGGACCCATTTGTCCTTTGTGATGATGCGCCAGTTGTCTGTAAAAAAAAATGCTAATTTTCCTCCCAAGGGAGCTGCCAAGAGAGTTTTGCTCGGCAGTTTGAGGTTTAAGTCATTGTGTTTTTGCCTTCTAGTAGTTTGGGACCTGTCTTCTCCTCCCTTCTGTGTTGCAGTGCTCCATTGGCAAGGTTTGTAAGGGATTTGTTTGTCCTCTGCCCCTTGGGCGCCTGCATTTACCCCTCTGTGGTCTGTCAGAAGCTGGAAAGGACCAATTTTTTGTTGGCCAATTTCTGCTGAAGCGTGGGGGTTGTACCTGTAAGAAATCTTTGACCATCTGCATAGATTTTGCCTTATCCTCCATTTTCTTTAAAACCTCTTCTGCTTTAACCCCAAATAAGACATCCTGCTGTAACGGTGCATCTAGTAACTTTGCTTTAACATGATCAGGCAGAGTTTGTTCCTTTAACCAAGCATGCCTACGTATAACAGACCCAGTAACAGCTGCTCTACAGGAAGCTTCCAAGGAATCAAATCCACATTGTAAAGTATGTTTGCCCGCCTGTTCAGCTGCATGCAAAAGATCCTGCATTTCCTTGAATTCAGACTGTTGAGGGTACGTGCTCATCTTTTGTTTTATTTGAGACATTAGGAATTGTTGGTATTTAAGCATGTGAAATTGACAATTTAGTACACTCATAGCTAGAGTAGCTGAGGTGTACACCTTCTTCCCCCACCTATCTAGTGCTCTGGAGTCCCTTTCAGAGGGTACAGGATTTTTAGCCATAGCAGCCTTAGCCCCTTTGGGACCCTGGGAGATTGTCTCTGGGTTAGCAACAGGGCTTTTGTAAAGGAATTTGTGTGAGTCAGGCACTCTATAATATGTTTCTGGTTTGGCTGGAGCTGGAGGCAGAGAATCTGGATTTAGACTAGGTTCTAAGTAATCATCGTCCACAATGTCTAAAACTGGAGGGATAGCAAGTGGTTTGTGCTGGGGGAGTAAAAGAAACTCTTGGAACCTTTTCTTTGAGTCAGACTAGTCGTGACTTTCCCAGTGGAAATGTTCCCTCATGGAGTGTAAGGTTTCCCCAAAGGAATAATCTTCAGGGGGAGAAGCTGAGGGAATGGAATCTTCAGCATCAGAATCTTCATAAGGGGGAAAAGAGTAATCCTGTTCCTCAGAGGAGCCTGAGGAAATAGACACTTGATCAGAGGAGGCATAATCCTCCTCTTGTCTAGGCCTTTTGTCGGGGGGGGGGGGGGTTGGGAACACTTGATTAAAGAAATCAAATCTTCAGCCATTTTAAGCATCTGTTTCTTAGGCATGGGGCCTTGAACTGGAGACTGATGTGCCGTCTTTTTAGGTTTTAGAGGAGTCTTAAGCTTAGCATAAGATTTTATGGTGAGAGTAGTCGGTCTGAAGACACCTTCTGAAACCGAAGGTGTTTCCACAGCACTGGCTTCTCCTTCTGCAATGTCGTCGGTAGGGCCTAAAGAAAATGGCTGCATCGGCCTTGAACTCTCTGCTTGAGAATCCAAAGCGGTCTAGAGTTCCAATTCTGCGGTCGCCAGGGGCTGCGTAGGTGCCTCACTGAAAACCGGGGAACCGGCGACCAGCCCAGCCGAGGCCTCGGAGTCTGGTTTGGATCTAGGCTGCCTGTCTTTATCTTTGCGTTTTTTATGCACGCCAGTAGTCGGTTGCTCCGACGGCATAGTGTAATTAAATTTCCTACCAAAGTAGTGTCGTGCGAAATCAAAACGTCGCTTTATAGTTCGCTTATTGAACCTAGCACAAAACCGACAACCAGTGACGTCATGGTCTGGGCCTAGGCAAGGTATACAATAAGAATGAAAGTCCTTATGAGGTATTTGCTTCCCACATGAAATGCAATTGTTAACCTTTTCTGACATCGGACTGAGGCAAGAAAAGGTTCCCCAACGGGGTACTTAGCTTTGAAGACTTCGGACTGAAATTCGATTAGAAAATCTCAGGTGTCGGCCGACCGGCACTTGCGAACTGCTTCTGCTTCGGGCACCGCGCGGCAAGAAAGACTGAAGAAAATGGCGTCGGATGCCTCTTATATACCCCTGGCGCACTGACGCCAGGGAAGAAGTGACAGCAACCGACGCCGGACCAAGACTTGGAATTCAGGCCGACTGCGGGACCGCCTGACGACAGGATAACCCAAGTGTGATGACTGCAGCAGGGTAACACGATGAACATCTAGAAAGACAGTGGTGTTTAAGAACACAACAGTAATTGGGTAGGAAAAATTTCTGTCCGACTCACAAGAGACAGAGCTCTGGTCTCTCCAAGTTTTAATATGCAGTTAAAAGCAAAATACAAGTAAAACACAGTATAAAGAAAACAAATCACAGTATACAAAATAGAAAAAGGCAATAAGGTAATACAAAATACAACAAATGAAAAGCAAACTAACCTTTCCCTCACAGCAAACTGTAGCAGAGTGTGGGTGAGCCTTTCCAGTAAAGCCAGTGTCAAATGCCTTGGCCAGGTCAAAGTAGGCAGTGTCAATATTTTGCCCTCATCCGTTGCTTTGGTGACCTTCTCAAAGAAGTCTACCAGGCTGAATAGGCATGATCTGCCCTTGACAAAACCAAATTGGGTTGGGTCCAGTGTCTGGAGGTTTACTACATCTCTACTGATCATCTCCACGATGATTCTTTCCATGGCTTTACATATAAGACTAGTGAGACTTATGGGTTATGTTATTTCACCCTTCATTACTTGCATTTCTACACACAGTTCAGTCACAGAATGACAAATCACGATCATTCCTTGCATGCTTTACATACACGACTAGTGAGACTTATGGGTTATGTTATCTCACCCTTCATTACTTGCACTTCTAAACACAGTTCAGTCACAGAATGACAAATACCTCCTTGTTCAGGTTCATGTTAGCATCTGCAAGGCTGAACATGTCCAGCTGAAATAATGTTAAAAAAATATGCAGTAAAGCCATATGCCCCTTGGAAGAGATGATTATACTACCACATTCCATGCCAAAATAATTCCTTTGGTGGATGCAACCTCTGCATTTTACTTAACACATTCACCTTTCACCATTGTGGAAGGTTGGCATAATGGTTAAAGTGTTTTCCTTACAAATACAAGGTGCAGGGTTTGATTCTCACTTGGGGTAACTGGCTAGGATTAAAATGGCCCAGAAGGGCAGTTAGCCTAGTACTAACCTATGAACCTCCTTAGCTCATTCAGATATTAACAGATGACTTGGACAGTGCCCAACTTCACCCCCAAGTTTCACTGTCTAAAAGTTCAGGATGCTTGTCAAACCAGAAGCATGTTCTGCAATTTAAAGCAAATGAAACTGGCTCTGGCACCAAAAGTCTGAGGGTAATCTTGTCCCAGGTACCCTGTAAACCGACAAAGCTAAGGTGTAATATATCAGCAAACAAAGAGGAACACCTGCATGTCCACTCTGTAGAGAAGCAGTGGATGGATGGATTCCTGTCAAAGCTATGGAAATCAGGCAAATTATCAGCACATGCTCCTGCAGGAAAACCAGAAAGGATTTGTATTCAGTGTAGCTAATGAAATCATCAGTTGGTTCCTTCCTGACTTGATACATTCCGTCACATGCCGTCTTGTTACCACTTACATCTCGAAATGTGTGGATGATGTGACAGTCACCAAAACCATCACCACACAAGCCAACCAGAAAGACTGGTTGACCAGAGAGGTGTACAAACTACTGAAAGCAAGGAATACAGCCTTCAGGTCTGGAGACTGGGAAGCCGTCAGAACAGCCAGAGCAAATCTGAACAAGGAAGTGAAGGAAGCAAAATGCACCTATGGCAGAAAGATCTAGAGCTACTTCTCTGACCAGAAAGACCCCAGGTGCATATGGCAGGGTATCCAGTCCATAACTGACTACAGACCCCTGTCTTCACAATGTGAGGACAACAAGGAATTCCTAAATACGCTGAATGTCTACTTCAGCAGATATGAGGATGGGAACAGAACAGCAGCAAAGAAAATGCCCATCGGCCATAACGAGAAGATGTTCACCCCTCAACCCAGTATGTCCAGAGGGCACTGCGCAGAGTTAACCGAGAAAAGCAGCTGGATCTGACAACATCCTAGGGCGTGAGCTCAGGGACTGCACAGTGAAACTAACAAATGTCCTCATGGATATCTTCAATAACTCTCTGAGTCAGCAAATAGTTCTGAAATGCTTCAAGGACATGACAATCATTCCATTACCAAAGGAGTCTCCACCATCATGCCTAAATGACTACCGCCCTGTATCCCTCACCTCCACAGTGAAGAAGTGTTTTGAAAGGCTGGTTGAGGATGCCATAGCATCTGGACTGCCTGCTGATCTTGACCCTCTGCAGTTTGTTTACCGAGCAAACCACTCTACAGCAGATGCCATCTCTCTAGCACTCCATCTGTTGCTGGAACACCTTGAGAATAAAAACACCTTTGCTAGGGTACTATTCATTGACTTCAGCTCTGCTTTTAACACAGTCATCCCACTTCATCTGGTAATGAAGCTACTCCAACTGGGCGTCAACACTCCACTTTGTTTCTTGACTTTCTCACAGACAGACCTCAGAAAGTATGCGTAGGAAATAACTCCTCAGATAGCATCACTCAACACTGGATTTCCACAAGGAAGCGTACTAAGTCCCTTTCTGTTCACCCTGTTAACATATGATTGTACAGCCAGGTACAATACAAATCACATCATCAAATTTGCTGATGACACAACAGTGGTGGGCCTCATCAGTAATGATGATGAAACAGCATACAGAGATGAGGCGATACAACTCATTACCTGGTGTGGAAATAACAACTTAGCACTAAATGTGAACAAAACCTACACCACCAAAACACACACACAGTAACAAAAAACACACACCTACATTCATGGAGGCTCTCAGTAAAAACCTGCCCAAGCAACAGGGTCCTCCAAAGCAGAAACAGAAGCAACCTCCACCCCCAACGCAACCCAAATGACACATAGCCCACGAACAATGTTCTCCCCTATTGTTCAGCAACAAAGAATTTAATTTTGTCAAAAAAAAAAAATTAATTTATCTTCTCTTTTTAATTATAATCTTCACATGTAGTTGTTTATTTCTATTGCTTACTATTATTGTTTGTAATACTTGTTTTTCTTCTACTGTAATTATATGTTGTATTTTTTGGAGTTTTTCTCCTCGGATCTCCACTGAAAATGGGACAAAATCCCAGTTGGACTAACCCAGTTTAACAAATGTCAATAAATAAACTTATTGTGCCACTCAACCACAGCCCATAAGGCATAACAACGTACCCAACACACTAGTCATAGGTGACTCTATAGTCAGGCACACTGATGTTCCACTCACCAGGCTAAACAAGGAGAAAGTTACTGTCACAGCTGCCTGTCAGGTGCCAGGATCCGCCACATAACGCATGTACTCAGGTCACTCCACAACAAGTACAAATATGACTCTGTCATTGTCCATGTTGGTGTGAATGACCTGAGACGTACCTCCCTGGACTACATGAAAAGGGACATGAAGGAGCTGTCTGATCTTGTAGCCCAGGCAGGTATGACCCTAGCCCTGAGTAGCATCCTGCCATCACCCAGAATGATACCACAGTACAAGGACAAAATGATTGACTTCAACAATTGGCTAAGCTTCTGGTGTCATTCTAAGGGGATCCAGTATCTGTCTGCCTGGGATGACATGATCGACAAACCACGATGCTTTGCCAGAGATGGCCTACACCTGTCGTCCCTGGGATTCCGGATACTGGCTAAGGCTCTAGCCACCCCTATAGTGCCTTTTTAGGCAAGGTTCAAATGACAAATTCACCACCATAACAGGTACAAGCAAGAAGAATCTGAGGGTATTGCTACTCAGTGTTATAAGTCTAAACCTCAAAATGCAGTCACTCAAGGCATTCCTTAAAATGGAGTACATAGACATCTGTGCAGTGAGAGAGGCCTGGTTCAAGGCTCCAGAGAGTACCCCTGCATTACCAGGCTATAATTCATACCACACCTTTCGGCCACCTAACCTGGACCGAAGCACTAAAGGCAGAGGTGTGTCCAAATTCATTAAGGATATCCACACCTCCAGGCTAGTTGCTCAGCATAATGCATCCGAGATTATCCAAGTGCAACTAACTCTGGGCAAGACCGAGTTCAAATTGTAGCTTGCTACAGATCCCCCACCATACCCCAGGATTCCCACTCCTCATTTCCTGATACACTGGAAAATATTAGGGTACGACCTAACACCCTAATAATGGGAAATTTCAACTACCTCACCATTAACTGGGAAAACTACTCATGTACCAACTCTTGTGATCAAAGTTTTCTGGAATTCATAAATTCCAACGCCTTGGATCAACTTATCCACACCCCCACTAGGAGCAGCAATATCCTAGACCTGGTTATTACCAACATGGGCAACCAATGCTCCACACCAGAGGTAATTTCCTCGTTGGTCAGATCCGACCACAAGCTAATCACCCTAGACATCCACATCCCTCCCCCACACCCCCGTTAGAGAAACCACAGTAAAAAAATTTCTCCAAAGCCAACTTTACGCTTCTTAAGACAGAAGTGGCAAACTTCACGACACCCATGCTGACGGACAATAGAGGTATGACTGCTGAATCCTACACAAATGCACTCTATAAGCAATTGCACGAGTGCATGGATTGTGCAATCCCTAACAGAACCAAGATGCTATCCTCCAAAAAAGGAAGCAAATCTGGTGGTCCCCTGCCATAAACAAACTCTACAACAGAAGAAAGAAACTGTTGCAAAAAAGAGTAAAATCCCATGATTGGAAAAACTCCCTGGTCGGCCTCAGTAAGAAGCTGAGATCCCTCATAAAATCCTCCAAAGCTAGTTAGGAAAACAAAATCGCCACTGACTCTAAAGACAACCACAAAGCATTCTATAGCTATGTCTAGAATCTCAATGGTAACACTCAGATCTGCTCTGAGTTACAGCACAATGGAACTAAATATACAGAACCAACTGATATTGCCAACATCCTGGCGGATAGGTTCAGTGCTAACTTTACCTCCCTGTCATCCTCTAAATGGCCCATCTCTATACCAGAAGAATGCAAAGATCCTGTAATCACGGCTGCACAGGTAAAAAACACACTATCCAAAGCCAAGAACATAGCATCCATGGGACCTGACAACATCCCAGGCTGTGTTCTACATGAATTACAGAACGAACTGGCACCCCACCTAAGTACCATGTTCAATCATAGCCACACCTCAGGCTATGTGCCCACTGAATGGGGCACAGCGACGGTTATCACACTCCACAAAGGGGGAGCCACCACAGACCTCAGAAATGACTGCCCCATTAGCCTAACGAGCCTGGTCTGCAAGGCTATGGAATGTATCATCATGGAACTTATAAACAATGACACTGGTAATCTCCAAACTCAGGAACCCACCCAGTTTGGGTTTGTAAAAGGCAGATCATGTCTCCTAAACCTGATAGACCTCTTTGAAGCAGTCACCAAAGCCATAAATGAGGGTAAGGTGGTTCACACAGCCTATCTAGATCTCGCCAAGGCTTTTGCCACCATCCCCCACTCTGGAATTATAGATAAACTCACTAAAATAGGTATAAATCCCTATGTCACAAGATGGGTTGCCAACTGGCTCACTGACAGAACCCACTGTGAAAGTAGCAGACTCCAAATCCAACTTCAGACCAGTGACAAGTGGAGTACCAGAGGGTTCAGTCCTGGGTCCTCTCCTGTTTGGTATCTACTTCTCTGAAGTACAGGCTAATACAGAAGGTCTTTGGCTAACTAAGTTCGCAACTGCAAACTAGGAGCCATAATCAAAACTCCAAAAGATGTGGACATCCTACAAAATGGCCTCACTGAGACAGATGCCTGGTGTCACAGCCATGGCCTCAAGCTCAATGCCAAAAAGTGCACTGTCATCCCTTTTGGTAAAAACTCTGTACCCATGAACTACCACATAGGCGGTAATCTGCTTAACACCGAAAGTGTGATAAGAGACCTTGGGACACAGGTGGACAGTAGTCTCTCCTTTGATAATCACATTGCCACAGTAGTCAGGAAATCCTTCTACGTGGCACACCTCATTACAAAAGGTTTCTCATCCAGGAAAAAAAGAGGTAATTGTTCCCCTCTACTCATCGCTCATTAGACTCATTTTAGAGCACAATGCCCCTTTTGGTATGTACCTCACAAGACATCTACAACAACTGGAAAGGCCACAGAAATACCTCACAAAGAGGATTATCGGCCTCAAACAGATGCTGCATGCAGACTGTCTCAAAAAACTCCAGCTTTACTCCGTCGCATATCACCTACTCAGAGGCAATGTCTGCCTAACATACAAAGCTATGTCAAACCCAGAGCTGTTGGACATGTTCCACTTAAAGAAATCCCAATCCTATTGGCGGAACGTAGGGTAGGAAGGTTTTTATAAGAACTGAGGAGGTTACAGAGTATAGGAGTATTTACGGGATGATGTAAGATCTTGTGGATAACAGTGAGTTGCTGGAAAAGTAGCTGGTTTTGTATTTCCAGCCATCCTAGGAGTTTAAGATTTTGGCAATGGCGGGTTCGAAATGGGGCACCAGTGGTAAATCTGGCTATGTTGCTATAAGAGGTTGCCAGTTTATTTACATTGCTTTTGGATAGGTTTGTATAAATGGGGGAGGCATGGAGAAGGGTGGAAATTAGGTGAGTCTGAGCAATAGTAATCTTAGCTGAGGCTGTGAGAAATGGTTTGAGTCTATAAAGGAAAACAAGTTTTCTATTAACTGATTTAATAGTTAAATTAATGTGCGTGTCAAAGTTAAGATTATTATCTCTTGTTACACCCAACAGTTTAGTGGTACTGTTGGGAGCAATTTCAGTATCATTATTACATGTAAGCATGAAATTGAATGAAGGGGACTTCTGTGTGGGAGTAAACAATAATAATTTAGTTTTTCTGGGGTTCAGGAGGAGACAGCATTGGTGGAACCATTTTTCAACTAAGGTAAATACTTTTTGTGTACTGGTCTGGAGCTCAGCTGGAGAGGATGAGGCACAGATAAGAGTCGAATCGTCGGCATATTGTATGCAGTTTGGGGAAGGGAGGTTTTCAGATCATTAATGAAAATACTGAAGAGGAGTGGACCTAGAATAGATCCTTGTGGGACCCCAAGTATGATCGGGAGCTGAGAGGATAAGTTGTTGTCCCAAAGCACTGCTTGTTGTCTATTTTCCAGGTATGATTGAAACCATTTAACTGCTTGCGAGTCAATTGAAAGAGATTTGAGTCTATTTGACAATAATTGGAGGTTAACCAAAGGGAAAGACCTTGGAGAGGTCTATAAAGAGAGCTGAAGAAAGCAGGTTACTATTTCGATTTTTATTAATGCAGTTAGTAAAGGATAGGAGTGCAGTTGTAGTACTGTGGAAAGGCCTGAAGCCATGTTGGCAGTCCACTAAAAGGTTGTTTTGGAGGAGATGATGCAGTAGTTGGCAGTGAATACACCTCTCCATAACTTTTGCTAAGGGAGAGAGAAGTGATATAGGGCGGAAGTTTGAGAGTTCATTAGAGCTACCTCCCTTATGCAAAGGGATAATATGTGAGACTTTCCAGAGAGATGGGATGTAAGATTCTGTAATGGTTCTATTTATTCAGATGGAGATTGAGTAGGTTAGTACTCCAGCTGCAATTTGCAGGAATTCAGCTGAGAGGAGATCAGCTGATGGTGTACATGGTTTAAGTTTAAGAAGTAAGGTGTGTATGAGAGATGTGGGAACGGGCTGGAGATGAAATGTTAGAGATAAGCTTGTTAGTGAGGGCGACTCTGTGGTGGTGACAGGTGGTAAGGTACTTGCTAGGGATTGGACAGTTTCAGAGAAAAATTTATTAAAAGTGTCAGCAATTTGCTTGGGAGAGCTTTGAGTTATGTTAGAGGGGGCAGGAGTTTTGGCGTGTCCTGGATGGAGCAGTCTGTTGATTCCTGACCAGAACGTTTGTGGGTTTTGCTGTGGGTATGTTGGAATTTGAGGTAGTAGTTTTTTTGTCAAGGAATATAGATCTTTTCATGGCATTTTGAAGCTGTCTAAAGTTTAGATGATCTATTGGGTTTCTTGTTTTCCTCCATTTAGACCAGATTTTATTTCTCAAGTCATATATTGTGCCTTGTCTCATTAGAGAGCCAGGGAGCAGGTTTGTTTTTAGAGGGTAGAGGGAGGATGGTGATCAAGGATTTGCACAAATTTATTGTTAAAGAAACACTGCTTCGTCAAGAGGAAGGCATTTTAGGGGTGACCAATTGCAAGCTTTGAGCTCAACTTGGAAGTATACTGGGGTAAATTTTTTTGTTCGGGTTGTTCTAAATGTTTGATTGGGAATGGAGGTCTTTTGTCTAGTTATTAAGTTAAGAGAGTGGTCACTAATTTCATCGGGAAGTATACCTGTTTTGTAACAGATGGGGTTACTGTTAACTAGTATCCAATCTAAGGTGGTTTGTGGGTTCTGGTAGGGAAGGCAATGGTTTGATAGAAGCCAAAAAGGTTTATATGAGTAGTAGGTTTGGGAGAGGTGCATCCATTCTAGTCAATATTAAAATCACCAAGGAATATGGTTTCTTGTGGGTGGGTCATGAAGAGCCAGCTAAGGGTATTTTCAAGAGTATTAATGTTATTACCTGGGGGGGTATATGAGCAAATAATGTATATGGATTTATTAGCATTAATTTGGAGCTTAGGGGTTAAAATCTCGGCATTAATAGGTGATGGTTGATGAACATCTAGTGAAGTGACCTTCAGTTCAGATTTAAACAGTATAGCCCCCCACCACCCTTTTTATTTAGGCGGTCAAGTCTCAGTATGTTATAACCTGGTAGAATTATATCATTGTCACTAGTTATGGGTTTGAGCCAAGTTTCAGTTAGGCATAAGATGTCAAAGGAATATCTAATACGGCATGAAGTTGGGTAATTTTATTATTTAAACTGTGTACATTGGGGTAGTCTATAAAAAGAGAGTTTGGGGTTTTAGTGTGGATATTAGAAGTGGCAATATTGACTGATGTAGAATCAGGGGCGGTAAGGCTGGGACCTGGGTTTGGATGAATATCACAGTGGGAGAAGTAGCCATTGTTGAAGATTATATGTAAGTTTGAAGAGTTTACAGAATATAGGGGTCGTCTTTTCTGATTTGGAGATGTTTAATGTGGGTTAGTCTATGAAACTGTAGAAGAGGATGTTATGTTACTGGGGGTGTGAGAAGGTGTAAGAGGGAGTGGGGTTGTCTGTCTAACAGGGTGTTGAAATCTAGTAAAGCTTAGGGATTCATAGCAGGTTAGGCCATGAGATGTCAGTAGAGATGTAAGACCTATAGACAAGAGGAGTAATTTAAAGTGAATTGGCCAGCTGGGGCTGGACATTGTGTGGTGCACAGGATAGGTGAAGCAAGGCTATTAGGATGTAGTATGGGCCAGTTAAGGGGTGGAGCTAAGGGAAAATTGGTTGTAAACAGTAAAGGGTAAAAAGGATCCAAACATTTAATTGGATAATGAGATAGAGTGGCCTATTGGTTGGAGGTGTGGCTATGGAAGTATAAGGTTGGGTGCACTGGGGGTGGGTGGAATATGGTGGGTAGGGGAGCAGAATGAACACGCAGGGCGAATGGAGCGGGTAGAGCCAAAGGATGGACAGGCCACAGTGAGAAAAAAACAATCTGTAGCTGTAAGAGACTACAGCTAAGAGGTAGGAGTTATTAAAGAGAGTCTGCAATGTGAAAACAAAAAAAAAGGTAACATGGGCAGGGTAAGAGATATGTTAGGATGGTCAGGAAATGATAGGGAAAAAAACTGAGTAAGAGAGCTGTACAGCAGGGGTTCTAACTGTGTTCTGAATAAGGAGGAGAAAATATTAAGGTAAAACTTAGTATAGATATAGGGTGCCACCTAGTGGAGACAGGGGGAATGTCAGCAGGGAAGAATTCTTCACAGAAATAAAGTTATTTAGTTTCGTAATTAAGAGGAAATAATTGTAGAAACAAGTGGATAGGCTGGGGGTACGAGCGGTCTGCGGCTGTAATACCAAACACATAACAGAAATAGTGATCTATAATCATTTACCATAGTATAGGTTACATACACTGATGTTTTTAATAAGGGGATTGTCGTTCCGAAGGACATGATGAGGGTAAGGCATCTTCACAGGATCACTGGAGGTGGTGCTCTTTCCAGTGGTTTCTGTGAACCTATAGTTTCTTTGGGTGATTATTAATGCCTTTCCTGGGCAGGAGAGACTGGGAGCCCGCAGGTAATAGACTGTAAAAAAAAATAAATAAATAAAAAAATAAAAGGGGGGCAAGATATTAGAGAAGGTCAGGCAAACATGTAAAGGTAAGCAGGAGAGGACAGTGCAAGAGTTAAGTGAGATTCAGCTGGTCAAAAGGAAAAAACATTAAGGAGACTGTATGAAGGTGGGGGTATCAGAAGAAGCCAAGAAAAGTACACTTGTGTACCTACCATAAATGTAGATGTTCGAGTGTATTCACTGTTGCAGTCATTACAATTGGGTTATCCTGCTGGCAGGCTACCCGCAGTCGGCCCGAGTTCCAAAGTCTAGGTCCGGCGTCGGTTGCTGTCACCTCCTGTCTGACGTCAGTGCGCCAGGGCTATAAAAGATGCAGCTGACGCTATTTTCTTCAGTTTTTCTTGCCCCAGATGTCAGGTACCCCTAAAGTGGTAAGCTAAATTATGCCAATAAGCATGCATATACAAAAAACAGCTTTTTCCTTCATCTATGAGCAAATACACCCCATAGGTTGTATAGAATAGAGAAGCACAGATAAGTCCCAGCAAAGGAAAAGGGGGATGGTGGGAGGGTAACCTGGTCTGCAACAGTGAATACACTCTAACATCTACATTTACGGTAGGCACACATATGTACTATGTTCATCATGTTTCACTGTTGCAGTCATTACAATTGGGTTGAATCCCAAAGCTAAGGTTGGGAGGCTGGTGCTAAATAGGATTAGGAGAGGCTATGAGGCCCTGCAGAACTGCAGTGGCAAAGCCTGCCCTGGACTTAGAGTAGAGAGGTAAGTGATAGTGCTTTGTAAAAGTGTGCACCGAACTCCAAGTTGCAGCCTCTAACATGTCTTTGGTTGGTACTCTGAAGTGGCTGCTGCTCTGGTTGAATGTGGCCTAATGCCCTTAGGCACTGATTTGCCATGCTGTGAATAGCAGAAACGAATGCAGTGACCTATCCACTTTGACATAGTCTGCTTTGAGATAGGATTTCCTTGTGATCCTGCAGCATATGCTACTAGAAGTTATTCAGTCTTTCTGAAAGCTTTGGTTCTGTCCAAGTAGAAGCATAGCTGTCTGTGAACATCCAAAGAATGCATAAGTCTCTCACCCTTATTCTGTGGGTTTGGATAAAAGGTAGGCAAATGAATTGTTTGGTTAAGGGCCACACTGGACACTACCTTAGGCATAAATGTAGGGTTTGTCCTCAGAGAAACCCTGTCAGGATGGAAAATGATAAAAGGTTTCACAGCCATGAGTGCCTGTAACTCTGAGACTCGTCTAGCAGAGGTTATTGCTAAGAGCAGAGCTGTTTTCAGGATAAGAACTTTATATCAGCTGCAGAGGCTGGCTCAAATGGAGGCAGTGTGAGTTTTTCCAAGACATAATTGAGGTCCCATGCAGGTATAGGTGCTCTCCTTGGAGGTCTTATGTTTTTGGCCCCTCTGAGGTACTGCCTTAGTAATGGATGAGAAAAAATAGGTGGTTCTGTATTGTAATGAGCTGAAATGGCAGAGGCATGAATTTTAAATGATGAAAAGGAAAGGCCTTTATCCAGCATCTCAGTTAAGTATTGCAAAATCTGAGGAATATTTGGAACAATCATGTCAATACCTTGTGCCTGGTTCCAAGCACAGAATCTCTTCCATTTTTCTGCAAAGGATTTTCTGGTGCTAGGCCTCCTGGCCTCCAAAATAACATCCATCCATCTTTAGAGAGAGGTGTGTCTTGATTGCTGGAACCTGTGTTTTGAGAGACTCTTTACATATTATCTGCAATTATACAGAGCTGAGTATATATTTTTTTGGTTATAGAGTTAAATTGTTGCTTAGATCTGTGTTGAAACTCGGCAGATATACAGAGTTGAGAATATTTTTTTGGTTTGAAAGTTTGTACTGTTAGTTATTGCTTAGATCTCTGTTGAAACTGTTTTGTCCCACCCACCCTATTTTTGGTTTGTAGTTTAAATTTGGTGGCTTTTGCAGTTGCCCGCCCCACTGTAGATTTGATCTGGGACACTCCCCCAGTCCCATCACTTTACCACATTCTACCTAATAAACTCTTTCTGCACTTGCTTTTAGTCCTTTTTAATTTAATTGCATTTTTTATACTGTGTTTGGTCTAACATTGCTGCATACTCAAGTGGCCTCACAGTTAGACGTTGCCCGTTTGATTCTCAGATAGAGAGTTTTCTGTGTGACGACATGCGTGAACGGCCGTTCCTTCGTTGAAGGTTGTGCGTTAGGCCCGGCAAGCCAGCATGTAAAGCTCTACTGCCAATCATTAGCGGACCGGAGTTCCGCTGTGGCGACCTCTAACCGGGAAAAGCCGAAAGACACAAACAAACTCAAGTGTGCTAGCTTGCACTGCATGTGAATTGTTTTTTACTACTGTTTTTGCTACTTTTCTGTAAAAAAAACAAAACAAAAAAAAACTGTAAGCCTGTTTCCTACCTTTCCTGTAACTAGTGTTCCAGATACAGACTTGCTGTATCCAGGACTGTATGTAAGCTTCTGAGTCCCCAAGCCTTTCTGTGTTGGAGGAAAGCCTTCTAGCTTATCAGTGGGAGTGGTAAGCACTAGGTAACCTGTCTACCACATAAGTAGTGGTTGTGGCCCAGAATTTGCAGTTATTGGCCGTTTGGGCAATCTCTTCCATCTCTCTCAACTTTCTGATTTGAAAGCCTGTATTTGCACTTGTTTCTGTCCTGTAACTCATCTAGTGCAGATACAGATTCTTAGTTTTAGCACTTAAATTTACTTGTTCATGCTCAGCACTTGTTCAGAACTTGTAAGCACTAAATAAGCTACTAATTACTATAGCACTCTATCTTCCTCATTACCTAGAGGAAAACAGTTTTGTACTTATTTTTCTCACTTGCTTAGAGAAAAACAGCTCTTGTACTCACTTTCCTCACTTATCTAGGGGAAAATCCCTGCAACTCTCTTTTTGCGCGGTCTTGCGCACAGAGCAGCGGCGGGCAGCACCGCTTAGCTGGGGTATACTATTCCCGGCCCCACAAAGTCTGCTCTGTAAATTTTCCCTTAGAACTAGGCAAGCCTCAACTCAAGTGCTACAGATCAGCTGCTCTTATTGCAGCACTTGCAAAACAAAAATCAGCACTTGTCCTAATCTTCTAGACAGCACTATTATTCTCCAAATTTCCTAGACAGCACTATTATAATATAGCATAAGACCCTCGATCGTCCGCAGGACTTAAGTTCAATTTACTCTTCAAAACATGTTCAGAGGTCAGCTTCAGGTGTACTCTCCAGTTCATCTGGTGGAATTGGGCATCCTGAGGCAATGTCACAACTGCCTCATGTATACAGACAACCCTCTCCTCTTACCTCTAGACACAAACACTTGTGAGAGATGCAAATACACAGCCAGACTGGAGGCTAAGCGCTCTCAACCCATGACTGTAACAGACAGTCAAGAGGATAAGGGACACACTTGCATCACACCACCTGTCACACATGAATCTACAAAACAAGCACCGGTAAAACATACGCATAAATGCACAAAAACATATTTGGAGGCACTAGGTACCAATCTGAAAAAGAAACAGTGCCCTCCAAAGCAGACAAGCAAGCAACCTGCACCCCCAAACACAAGCCATAAAACACATAATTCACCTCGGCAGTGTGCCTCACAACAGCCCTTAAGGCAAAACACCATACCTAACACGCTAATAATAGGAGACTCTATAGTAAGGCACACGGATGTTCCACTCACCAGGCTGAACAAGGAGAAGGTTACTGTCAGCTGCCTGTCGGGTGCTCGGATCCGCCACATAACACAGGCACTTAGGTCACTCCAGAACAAGTATAAGTATGGCGCTCATTGTACATGTTGGTGTGTGAATGATCTAAGACATACCCTGGACTACATGAAAAGAGACATTGAGGAGCTCTCTGATCATGTAGCCCAAGCTGGTATGACCCTGACTTTGAGTAGCATACTACCTTCACCTAGAATGATACCACAATACAAAGACAAAATGATCAATTTCAACAATTGGCTAAGCTTCTGGTGTCATTCTAAGGGGATCCAGTGTCTGTCTGCCTGGGATGACATGATAGACAAGCCTCGCTGTTTTGCCAGAGATGGGTTGCACCTGTCACCCCTAGGTTTTCTAATACTGGCCAAGGCTCTTGCCGTCCCCATACTGCCTTTTTTAGGCAAGGCTCAAAGGACAAACCAACCACCATAACCAGCACAGGTAACCAAAAACTAAGGGTAATGCTACTCAACGCCAGAAGTCTCAACCTCAAAATGCACACACTCGAGGCTCTCCTCAGCATGGAGAAAATCGATGTTTGTGCAGTGACGGAAACCTGGTTCAAGGCTCAAGAGAGCACCCCAGCACTGCCAGGTTACAATTCATATCATACTTTCCGGCCTCAGTTACCGGATCGCAGTACAAAGGCGGAGGTGTATCCATATTCATCAAGGATACCCATATCTCCAGGTTAGTAGCGCAGCATGATGCCCCAGAGATCATCCATGCGCAACTATCAGCAGGCAAAACCACATTTCAAGTTGTAGCCGGTTATAGATCGCCCACCATGTCCCAAGATGCTCACTCTGTATTCCTTGAGACATTGGAAAATATAAAGGTCCTACCCAACACCATAATCTTGGGTGATTTCAACTACCCTGGTATAGACTGGGTGAACTACCAATGTTCCAACTCCTATGCTCAGCGATTCATAGAATTTATAAATTCAAATGCCCTTGAACAACTAGTATGTTCCCCCACTAGAGGGGACAACATATTGGATTTAATCATCACAGATATGGGCGCCCATTGTACCACACCCGTTATCACTCCCTCTCTGGTCAGATCCAACCACAAACTGATAATCCTGGACATCCTCACCCCTCTACCTCCCCCAGTCAAAGAAGCCATAGTCAAAAACCTTTCCAAAGCAAACTTCAAACTACTTGCATCCGAAGTGGAAAGCTTCACTATTCCCTTGCAGAAGGATAATGATATCCAGGATGTGGACTCCTACACCAAGGAACTCTATATGCATCTTCAGGATTGCACGGACCGTGTTATCCCAAATAAAACCAAGACTCCTTCCTCAAGCAAGAAGAAACCAGACTGGTGGACCCCGGCCATAAGCAAACTTTACAATAAAAGGAGGAGAATTATACAAAAAAAAGGCCAAATCTCAAGTAGAAAAATCATCCCTGATCAGCATTTGTAAGAAATTGAGGGCCCTCATCAAGTCAACTAAAGCTAACTTTGAAAAGAAAGTTGCCAAGGATAACCATAAGGCCTTCTATGGCTACGTCAATAACCTAAATGGCAACGCTCAGGTCTGTTCTGAACTAGTACAAAATGGAACAAAATACACGGACCCTTCTGACATTGCCAACATCTTGGCTGACAAGTTCAGTGCAAATTTCTCCCTCCCCTCACCACCTACAGGGCATATTACCATTCCAGGGGATTGTGCAAGTCCAATTATTACTGATACATTGGTTAACAAGGCTCTATCTAAAGCTAAAAACACTGCCTCCATGGGACCAGATGGTGTCCCAGGCTATGTCAAACACGAGCTCCAAAAGGAATTAACCCCGCATCTTAATACCCTGTTCAGTCTCAGCCTCTCCACAGGATATGTGCCCACAGAATGGCGCATGGCAACGGTGGTCCCGATACACAAGGGTGGGGCCACAACTGACCCTGGGAACTACCGACCAATAAGCCTGACCAGTCTGATCTGTAAGGCTATGGAGTGAATCATTACGGAACTCATAAATGGAGAGATTGAGAACCTCCAGTCGCTGGACCTCGCACAGTTCAGCTTCGTCAAGGGCAGATTATGCCTCCTGAACCTGGTGGATTTCCTTGAGACAGTTACTCAGGATATAGATAAGGGAAAGGAGGTACACACGGCTTACCTTGACCTTGCTAAAGCATTTGACACCATTCCCCATTCAGGTATTATTGATAAGCTCACCAGCCTGGGCATAAACCCTTACGTCACAAGATGGATCGCAAACTGGCTCTCAGACAAATACCATAAAGTAAGAGTAGCGGGATCTATGTCCGAATCAAGACCAGTAACAAGTGGTGTGCCTCAGGGCTCTGTCCTAGGGCCCCTCCTGTTTGGCATATACTTCTTAGAAGTACAGGCAAGCACGGAAGGGCTGTGGCTGACTAAGTTTGTGGACGACTGCAAACTGGGTGCTATAATAGAGTCTCTGGCTGACATGGAGATCCTCCAGAAGGGCCTAAATGAGACTGATGCATGGTGTCAAAGCCATGGTCTCAAGCTAAATGCAAAAAAATGCGTAGTAATCCCCTTTGGAAAAAACAGAGTACCCACAAAGTACAACATAGGAGGTAATCCCCTGAAATCTGAAGAAGAAATAAGGGATCTAGGGACACAAGTAGATAGACATCTTTCCTTTGATAACCATGTTGCCAAAGTGGTTAGAAAATCCTTCTGTGTGACCCATCTGATCAAGAAAGGGTTTGCATCAAGATCTAAGGATGTATTGGTGCCCCTCTATTCTTCCCTCATCGGACCCATTATTGAGTACAATGCACCAATTGGAATGTACCTGGCTAGACATCTCCAGCAGCTGGAGAGACCACAGTGGTACCTAACCAAGAGGATTACTGGCCTCAAACAGTTGCCCTATGCAGCACGATTGAAAAAGCTAAGACTGTTCTCTGTTGCGTACCGCTTTCTCAGAGGCATTCTCTGTCTAACGTACAGAGCCATGTCCAACCCAGAATTGTTGAACATGCTCCATCTTAGCAAAACCAAATCTACTTGAGCTACACGCTCTTGGGATATAAATCTCAATGCAACAATGAATAGAACATGCTGGAGGGACAGATTCTCTTCGCAGAGACTTCCCTTACTATGGAACAGGGTCCCAATCTACATAAGACAGAGCTCCTCACTATCACTCTTCAAAAGGAACCTTGATGAGTGGATGGGTAACAAAGTTCACACCGGGGATCACACCAACTGCACTACTAGATAGGGGCCAAGGGTACTAGCTGCTAGTACAAGGGTCTAGGGAACTACTAAAGGGGAGGTGAATACCGCACGTGGCTGGGCTAATATATGCCTTCGAGCAGATAGCCCAGTACCAGCCTATGAATGGCTACATTATCCGCCATGCTGCCAGGTTTAAGGTCCTGAGTTGGCTGTGCAGTATCTGACTGTCTTGTTGGGTCAATAAGTAAGGAATTTGAGGTAATGTCCAAGCTGGGCATTGAGACAAGCTCTTTAGGATTGGGTATCAGTGCTAGTGGGGCCAGTCTGGGGCAATCAGTATCATTTTTGGCTTCTCTTGCCTGACCTTGAGGAGTACCTTGGGGAGGAGAGGCAGAGGAAGAAAGGCATATACTGTTAGGTTTTTCCAGCTGAAAGATAGAGCATCCACTTTCCATGCTTGTCTGTGATAAGTTCTTGTGCAGAATCTCTGTAGTTGGCAGTTGTGAGGGGAGGCAAATAGGTCTATGTCCGGGCATCCCCAGTTCCTTGTTATCATGCTGAAGACTTGTGGCTCCAATTTCCACTCGTGGGGATCCATTAGATTTCTTCTTAGTTCGTCTGCCAGAGTATTTATCTTTCCTGGCAGGAATTTGCTTGCAGATGTACATGGTAAATCAATGCTGTGTCCCACAAGTTCATGGCTAGTCTGCAGAGGGGGTATGAATGTGTGCCTCCCTGCTTGTTTATGTACCACATGACTGTAGTACTGTCCGTCTTTATCAGTAGTTGTCCTGGATGAAGTAGATCCTTGAAGGCTGTCAGGGCATTTTGAACAGCTAGCATCTCTTTTTGATTGATATGTAGATGCATTTGACTTGCGGACCATGTGCCCTGAATACATCTTCCTGCCATATTGGCCCCCTAGGCATAATCTGATGCATCTGTTGTCAATGTCTGCCTGGCTGTGGGTAAGGTGAATGGCTGTCCTGTGTTGCGGTGACAGGCCTTTGCCCACCATCGAAACTCTTGTTGCAGGCAGGGAATTAGGGTAATTTGTTTCCAGGCTGTGGCAATGTTGAGTCCAAACACTTTTTAGATACCATTGAAGTTTCCTCATATGCAGTCTTGCATATGGAATTAGCAGAATGCAGGATGCCATGAAGCCCAAAGCCTGCAGAATTTTTCTTGCATATAACTGGGTCTTTGTTGCCAACATTTTGAATTAAGTAGTCAGTTGTCTGCGTTTGTCTGGCGTGAGATAAGCCATCTGGGCAGTTGTATTTAAGCTTGCATCCAGGAATATTATCTCTTGAGAGGGTACGAGTTTTGATTTCTTTTCATTTACTGTGTACTCTAGACCTGTTAGTAATCTTTTTACAAACACCAGATGCTTTAGTAGAATGTCCTTGCTCTCTGCTTGAATAAGGCAGTCCTCCAAGTAAGGATATATTTGTATTCCTCTGTCTGCAAAATGCAATTACTGGTGCCAGGCATTTTGTAAAGACCCTGGGTGCAGTAGATAAGCCAAAGGGCAGTGCAGAGAATTGGTAGTGTATTGAGCCAGCTATAAATCTGTGGTATCTTCTGTATGATTGTCTGATTGGGACATGCAGGTATGCCTCTTTTAGGTCTAAAGTCACAAGCCAAGCCTTCTTGCCCAGCATGGGCAGAAGCTGCTGCAGAGTCAACATTTTGAATTTTGGAATATCCAGGAATGTGTTTAGGACAGACAGGTCCAGTATTGGTCTCCAGGCTTTGTCCTTTCTGGGCACCAAGAATAGCCTTGAGTAAAATCCTAGTCCCTGCTCTTGCTGTGGTACTTGAATGGCCCTGATGTCCATGAGGGATGAAACTTGTTTTTGTGCCTCTGCCAATTGATTGGGTGGCAGGTCTGGCATACTGTTTGGCCTTGGCAGGGTGTGAAAGTGGAACCTGTAGCCTTGTGATACGATATTTAAGACCCATTTGTCCTGGATGATCATGTGCCAATTTTGTGAAAAAGGTGCTAGTTTCCCCCCAAAGGAGCTGCCAGAAGATAAGTGCTTGGTGCTGGCAGGGGAAAGTCATTGAGACTGTTTCCTGTATGGCTGTGATTTTTCCTCTCCGCTTTTGGAGGTAGAAGCACCCCATTGTTTAGGCCTGTATGAGCCTTGGGGCTGTGATCTGCCTCTGGGGCATCTGTATCTGTCTCTCTGTGGCCTGTCTGACACTGGAAAGGACCAATTCTTTGTAGGCCAGTTCCTGCTAAATCTGGGAGGCTGTACCTGTAAGAAATCCTTGACTGTTTGCATAGATTTAGCTTTGTCCTCCATTTTCTTCAACACCTCTTCTGCTTTAACACCAAACAAGGTATCATGCTGTAATGTAGCATCTAATAGTTTTGCTTTAACATGATCGGGCAGATTCTGTTCTTTTAACCAAGCATGCCTCCTAATGACAGAATCCGTAACAGCAGCCCTGAAGGAGGCCTCTAGAGAATCAAAACCACATTGCAAAGTATGCTTTCCTACTTGTTCAGCTGCATGCAATAAATCCTGCATTTCTTTGTTTTCTGCACATTCTGAATTTGTCAACATTTTCTTTCTGTTTACGCAGTGACATAAGATATTGCTGATATTTAAGCATATGAAACTGACAATTTAAAGCCCTTACAGCCAAGGTAGCAGAAGTATAAATCTTTTTCCCCATCTGTCCAGGGCCCTTGAATCCCTATCCAAGGGGATAGGATTTTTTGCAGTGGAAGCCTTGACCCCTTTGGGACCCTGAGAGATAGTTTAAGGGTCAGCAGCAGAGTTTTTATAAAGAAATTTATGTGAATCAGGAACCCTGTAGTATATGTCTGGCTTAACAGGAGCTGGTGGTAAAGAGTCAGGAGACAGACCGGACTCTGAAAATACATCATCTACAATGTCTAAAACAGGAGGAATAGCAAGGGGCCTGTGTTGAGGTAATAAAAAGAAGTCTCTGAGCCTTTTCTTGGATTCTGAGTAATCTTGGCTCTCCAAGTGGAAATGCTCCCTCATAGTATGTAGGGTCTCCCCAAAAGAATAATCCTCAGGAGGAGAGACTGAAGGGATAGATTCTTCAGCATCAGAATCCTCATAGGGAGGAAGAGAATATTCCTGTTCAGAAGAGGAATCAGAGGAAATGGGAACCTGATCTGAAGATTCATATTCTATCTCTTGCCTAGGCCTCTTATCCGAGGGGGATGGGAACCTCTGATCAAAGTAATTAGGTCCTTCAGCCATTTTAAGCATCTGTTTTTTAGGCATGGAGGCCTGTCCAGGAAAATGCTGTACTTGTTTCTTTGTCTTTAGAGCTGCTTTAGTCTTTGCCTTTGAAGCTGAAGTTAGTTTTACATATAACTGTGTAGGCCTGAAAACACCCTCAGAAGCCGATGCCTGCTCAGCGGCTCCGGACCAGTCTGAGGGAATAGTTTCCGAGTGTTCAATACCTTGAGTTTCCAGTGGCCTAGTCGGCTCCATGTGGGAGTTGGAAGCGGCCTGTGACTCTGAAGTAGCGAGCATCAGGGGCTGCGAAAGCACCTCACTAACAACTAGAGACAGGCCTAGCAGAAGCCTCGGTTTTGGACCTCGGTTGCCTGTCCTTTTCTTTGCGCTTTTTATAAACTCCGGTAGTCGGCTGTTCCGACGGCATTATATAATTAAATCTTCTGCCAAAGTAATGGAATGCAAAATCGTACCGATGCTTAATAGTGCGTTGGTTAAATCTAGTACAAAACCGACAACTAGCAACGTCGTGGTCAGGGCCTAGGTAAGGAATACAGTAAGAATGAAAATCCTTATGAGGTATTTGCCTCCCACAAGAAATACAATTATTAACTTTTTCTGACATCGGTCTGGAGCAAGAAAAATATTTCCCCAATGGGGTACTTAGCTTTAATGAAGACTTCGGATCTGAAATTCGAATTTGAAAATCTCAGGAGTTGGCTGACCGGCACTTGCGAACTGCTTTTGCTTCGGGCACCGCGCGGCAAGAAAGACTGAAGAAAATGGCATCGACTGCATCTTTTACACGCCTGGCGCACTGACGTCAGGGAGGAGGTGACAGGAACCGACGCTGGACCTAGACTTTGGAACTCTGGCCGACTGCGGGTAGCCTGCCAGCAGGATAACCCATTGTAATGACTGCAACAATGAAACACGATGAACATCAAAGCCAATGTCCCGTTCAAACGTGGAATGGTATGCAAGGGCAGGGAAAAATAGCACTTTGCGCTCAGCCAACACTTTGGCCACACACAAACAACAGTTGGATGTCAGCTAGTTATCCGATAGGGTAGCGTGAGAAATACAGTGAAAGGACAGCAGCAGTAGCAGAAAGGAAAAATAAGCAAACAATTCAAAAACCAACAAACAGGATCACTTCAGTCAGCGCTTACCTATAGCATTGTAGGTATTCACAGTTAAATAAGCTAAGGAAGCCTTTCGTAATACACAAGCTTTCCTGCAATTAAGATACAGTACAGCATGCTAAGTCTTAACAGAACATAAACATTTGGTAGGCAAACCGTGTCCGTAGAAAAGCAGTCGCTGTTCTAAACAAATATACCAGGCTAAAAGCAAACTGTAATGAGCGAGTGCTGCCACGCATTACAAAAATTATACTACAGTCTGTGCTTGGCAATTCAGTGCATACAGCACATATAAGTAGTATTATTGGTTTGAGTTATCAGTTTGGTTGCTAAATATAATACAGTAACTACTAAACGTTTTTTCTGGATATTGAGTTGTACGTAGATATTCATAGTAAAGTTCAGTATAGACCTTTTAGGAAAAAAACAGCCACTAATAATTTTCTGTATGCCAGTAGTGCACACCCACGTCATCTTATCGAGGCACTTCCATATGGAGAGTTAAAGCGTATTTTTTAACATACCTCTGAAAACTTTTAGAACAAGAATTATTTGATGTTAAGGCAAGACTTATTGCTCGTGGGTACTCTGAGATTTCTATTGAGAGAGGTAGAAGTAAGTTAAATAAGAATAGTGGTCGATGTGATGGCAGATATATTCAAAGATCTTGCAGATCTATGATTAGCCATCATGGTGATGATGATGATGATGACCAAAAAATCTTTTTTTAACTAAATGTTCACCTTTCTCTGAAGTTTTGAAAAGTGTGGAGGATAATTTTTGGCCTATTGTCTGTTTTAATGATGAAATAGGCCATCTGTTTCCTAAAAAAGTTACCTTTTCATATGGGAGGTTCCCAAATTTAAATGAACTGCTTAGTCTGAGATATAATATTGATTCTGGGGTAAAAAAATGTTGGTATGTTCAAGTGTGGTAAGTGCAAAGTCTGTTCGAAAGTGAAGAATATATCAGGGGATGTAATAAATGGTGTGAAATATGTGGCTACAGATAGATTTAATTGATTATCTTGTGGGGTAGTATATATTGTGGGTTGTGGTTGTATAGCCCCCAAGATGGTACATTGGTCAAACTAGACGGAAAGTGAAAACACGTATTCTTGAGCATTTGGGTGATGTTAGGAATTATAGGTTGGATAATCCTATTTCTGAACACTTTCAAACAGTCCATGGGGGATTTACTGAATCTCTTTTTTTCTGTGTATCGGCTAAACCTGATTATACAAATGGTGGTAATTATGTCCAAAAGTTATTAAACTTGGAAAGTAGATTTATACTGAACTTTGGCACACTTGCCCCTAGGGGCTTGAATTTAGAGATGAATCTTAGTTTATAAAAATTGAATGAAAATAGAATGCATCATGGTTCTTTAAAATATTTTTCTAAAAAAGTTACTTGATTATTTAATTGATGTTTTATAAAAAGTACTGCTGTATGTTGTGAAGTTATTCCTGTGAAGGCTTGTATAGCCAAGGTACCAGAAGACATTAAACCTTAGCAGGTTTCAGCTCCAGAGTGTGGTTGTTT
Source organism: Protopterus annectens (assembly GCF_019279795.1). Classification (NCBI taxonomy): domain Eukaryota; kingdom Metazoa; phylum Chordata; order Ceratodontiformes; family Protopteridae; genus Protopterus; species Protopterus annectens. The sequence goes on along the minus strand of NC_056733.1, from coordinate 936,986,032 downwards.
TTTTGAACTACTAAACGGTAGCTGTTTTAAACAAATATAGCAGGCTAAAATCAAACAGAAATGAGCGTGTGCTGCCATGCTTTACAAAAGTGATACAAGCAGTCTGCACTTGGCAAATTCAGTGCATTCCACACATGTACGTAGTGGTACTGGTTTCAGTTAGCAGCCTAGTTGCTAAATGCAGTACAGTACACAGATTTAACACTGTAATGAAGGCACCAGTGCTTAACGCTAATTGTGTAGCGTGTTTCCTAGCAGGCACATGGTAGAGCCAAACAGCCTTGCAATAGTCAACTAATATACTGTAGGTAAAACAGCAAAAAACAATTCTTGCAACATAACAATGTCTTTACCAGGAGGCACGACGTCCAGCCAGACCACAGGACCGCTTAGCGGACATGATGCTTACCCCAGGTGGGTTTAGAAGATTTAAAAATGGCGCCGCATACGCCTCCTACTATAAGTAAAGCTTTTGGAGGAAGCTGGTTGGGGGGGGATAAAGGGGAGTGCATGGGTGGGGTAAGAAGAGGGGGGAAAAAGGGCAGGAAAAGGAGCCAAAGGATGGACAAGCCACAGTGAGAAAAAACAGTATGTAGCTGTAAGAGACTACAGCTAAGAGGTAGGAGTTGCTAAAGAGAGTTTGCAATGTGAAAACAGAAAAAAGGTAACCTGGGCAGGGTAAGAGATAGGTTAGGAGTGCCAGGAAAGGATAGGGAAAAAAAATTGGGTAAGAGCTGTACAACAGGGGTCTGTGTTCTGAATAAGGAGGAGAAAATATTAAGGTAAAACTTAGTATAGATATAGAGTGCCACCTAGTGGCGACAGGGGGAATATGTCAGCAGGAAAGAATACTTCACAGAAATAAAGTTATTTAGTTTCGTAACTAAGAGAAAATAATTGTAGAAACAAGTGGGTAGGCTGGCGGTACGAGCAGTCTGCGGATGGCTGCTATCACGTGCTAGTAGGATGTAATACTAAACACAACAGAAATAGTGATTTATAATCATTTACCATAGCATAGGTTACATACACTGATGTTTTTTAATAAGGGGATTGTCGTTCCGAAGGGCACGTTGAGGGTAAGGCGTCTTCACAGGATCCCTGGAGGTGGTGCTCTTTCCAGTGGTTTCTGTGAACCTATAGTTTCTTTGGTTGATTATTAATGTATTTCCTGGGCAGACCACAGGACCGCTTAGCGGAGATGATGCTTACCTCAGGTGGGTTTAGGAGATTTAAAAAATCAACCTGCCTGTGTATCCCATAAAACGACTGTACACAAATAGACTACCTATGATCCATCATGTTTAAGGCACAAAACGATTGGTTTATTTACAACAAACAGGAAGAAGCACAAACTGGTTAAGATCAACAAATACAAGAAAGGACAAGTATTGAAGAATGCAAAGCCCTCAACGCCCTGTCACCATACAAAGTATCATACAGACTTCTAAGAGGCAAACTCTAGCTGATATACAAGGCATCCCCCAATTGAATATTGATGGACTTACTACACATCAGCAAATCAAATGGCTAGAGAAATACTCGGTCTAAGGATCTTAAACCTCTTTTGCAACATCAACAGAACAGTTTGGAGGAACAAGTATATTGAGCAGAGTATACAGCTGCTTTGGAAGAGACATTCCAGCCATGTAAAACAAAGCTCATCAATATACATATTCAAGTTGTAAAACAAAGCTCATCAATATACATATTCAAGTTGTAAAACAAAGCTCATCGACATACATATTCAAGTTGTAAAACAAAGCTCATCAACATACATATTCAAGTTGTAAAACAAAGCTCATCAACATACATATTCAAGTTGTAAAATAAGGCTCATCAACATACATATTCAAGTTGTAAAATAAGGCTCATCAACATACATATTCAAGTTGTAAAACAAAGCACATCAACATACATATTCAAGTTGTAAAACAAAGCTCAACATACATATTCAGGTTGTAAAACAAAGCTCATCAACATACATATTCAAGTTGTAAAACAAAGCTCATCAACATACATATTCAAGTTGTAAAACAAAGCTCATCAACATACATATTCAGGTTGTAAAACAAAGCTCATCAACATACATATTCAAGTTGTAAAACAAAGCTCATCAACATACATATTCAAGTTGTAAAACAAAGCTCATCAACATACATATTCAAGTTGTAAAACAAAGCTCATCAACATACATATTCAAGTTGTAAAACAAAGCTCATCAACATACATATTCAAGTTGTAAAACAAAGCTCATCAACATACATATTCAAGTTGTAAAACAAAGCTCATCAACATACATATTCAAGTTGTAAAACAAAGCTCATCAACATACATATTCAAGTTGTAAAACAAAGCTCATCAACATACATATTCAAGTTGTAAAACAAAGCTCATCAACATACATATTCAAGTTGTAAAATAAGGCTCATCAACATACATATTCAAGTTGTAAAACAAAGCTCATCAACATACATATTCAAGTTGTAAAACAAAGCTCATCAACATACATATTCAAGTTGTAAAACAAAGCTCATCAACATACATATTCAAGTTGTAAAACAAAACTCATCAACATACATATTCAAGTTGTAAAATAAGGCTCATCAATATACATATTCAAGTTATAAAACAAAGCTCATCAACATACATATTCAAGTTGTAAAACAAAGCTCATCAACATACATATTCAAGTTGTAAAACAAAGCTCATCAACATACATATTCAGGTTGTAAAACAAAGCTCATCAACATACATATTCAGGTTGTAAAACAAAGCTCATCAACATACATATTCAAGTTGTAAAACAAAGCTCATCAACATACATATTCAAGTTGTAAAACAAAGCTCATCAACATACATATTCAAGTGCACTTTAGAGGCAACTCCTACATGATTTTTCCCATACACGGGCCTCCTCAAATTATCCACAATATGATCATATTTATTCTCTTAAGAAGTAATATATAATAATCGACCACTGGATGGGTAAGGCCAATCTATAACCAAAATGGGATACACTAATTCAGCACCAAAAGGGACACTGGCTAGGTTTAAAATGGCCTGGAAGGACAGCTAGCCTACTACTTATTTATGTATTGACAGGTAAAATATTTAACTGACCACAGTAGCACTTTAGCCATTTTATATACATTATATGCCCTAGTTTTTGTATATAAACATTAGAAAATGTAAAAACAATATTTAATAAACAATGCAGTACTCACAAAATTCATACAGAAATCAGTGTGGTTTTCATCTGCCTGAAGTAACTTTGTACAAATACTTCCACTGACCAGATCGGCTTCCGGACTGACATTTAACTGAGGCCTTTCTTTGACTGGACACACAGAATACTCCGAATAAACATGACTCAAGTCAAACTTTTCATCACAGCTATGAAAAGATAAAACTGACGGTTGTCAACAAGCACAGGCACAAAAATATCTACTTCATTAATATGTTAAGCATAATTCATGTAATTTTCAAGGACTATGCATCACATGCTACACATTCTGTCTATATATTTTATTTATTTATTTATTTTCTTACTTACTTTTTGATGACTGGATTAGTCCCACTAGGCCAGTGTCCTTTTACGGGAAAGACCCAAAGTGGTATTCATACTGACTAATGTAAATTTGGCTAGAGCAACAGCAAACACCCCTTCTCTTTTTTTTAATAAGGTTCCATGGGCTCTTTTATCCATTTGGGCTACCACCAATTCAAGCAGACAGGAGCCCAGTTTACAGTCTCGTCCGAGGAACAACATGTGACATACTGAGGAGTGCAGCACCCTCCTTTTACAGAACTGCACTGTTGGTATTGGAAATTAATCCAAGTGCCTGGTGTGAGAACAGAACCCACAACCTTCTGATCTTCTAGCACCAAAGGCCACTGACACTACAATCTGTGATACATCTGTAAATACATGCACAACACACATAAGAGATCAGGACATTTTACGCTGCTGAATGCCGACCTGCCTTTCTAATGATGCGGTTTAACAAAGTACAACTATGCCCATAATAAACCCTAATTTTGTTTTGCTATTCCTGCTATACATTTTTACTCTTCAGTTTTTTGTACAAATGGAGAACATACAACAAACATCACTAAAACCATTTAGTATTTTAATGCAGTTCTCATTCAATGCTTTTACTAGTAAAACACCTTCCAAGGTATAACCAATAGGTTACTTGACAGTAAATATATGTGAGGTATTCATTCACAACTGTTTTCAAAGTATAAAGCAACCCCCCCCCCCAAAAAAAAAGATACTACAAAACAGGAACACACTACAGTTGTACAAGAGTGTGCTCTTTGGTACTAAAGTGAAAAACAGTTTACAAAGATGCTGTAGTCCTGAAAAATCTCCTGCTTCAACAAGAAATGGCTTGCTTTGATGTTAGCTCCATAGACAAAGGAATAAAGGCATGGCTGTGTCCAACACAACTCAGAATCCCTTAGCAACCTGGACATTGAGAAACTCACCAAAATGGAAGGGAATAAGCAACTGAAGCTGCCTTGTCTGTGGGAGGAGGGAGGCTGTTTGACCACCATGCCGGTGGCACTGTACGTAAAACACACTCCTGGGGTGCCAAACAGTGCCTGGTGCTACAGTGTTGGTAATGCGTGCATGAAAAATACACATGCCAACGGACAACACAGTATACTTCCTACTCCAGTTATGCTGTGGCATCTGTGGGGTAAATGGACAGGGAACAATGTAGCAAAACCGGCAAATGAGTTGAAGACAGCCTCAAAAAGGGAATGGATGGTTAAATGTGCCAGAGAAAGGGAAGCCCCCTCCCCATTCTGGGCAATTGTAAAGGCAATGATGAAGATATACATACAGTTATTTGTGTGCTTTATTCCGCTACAAGAACCTCTCTCAGGTAACTGGCTAATCCAAAACAGATGTATGGTGGCCAGCTAAAGAACAAAGACGGATGTAAAGGAAGCAGCCGCTATGCATGCAGCTTGCTCAGTCATCTCACACACTGCCCTCCTGACCTTTCTGATGTAACAAATGAATCCACTATACTTTTGTATTGGGCAAACACAGCCTAGAAATGGTTAAGTGTACATTAAAAAGACTAAAAACTCACTCCAACACAACAATAAATGTAAAAACACAAAACAATGCGGCATGCATGGACAGATGTGGGAGGCTACTCAGTGTGAAGACAGGGAAGCCTAATTACTTACACAGTTAAAGCCTCACTTAACTGAACTACAGTATTTCAGTGTCTGATTTCAAAGTAAACATGGTGGTTAGAGCACAAAATAAATCAGCAAACCGGACAGGCTCCAACAAAAACCCACTCAACTGCTGCTACAGCAGGACCTCCTCGTGCTGTGACAGCATCAGTTTATAACGCTTCTTATTGGTGAAGCCAGCAAAGTCTGATGCTGCTTTACAGATAAATGTAGAAGAAACCCCTCTAAAGCTGCAGCAGACAGAAGTGTTGTTCACATGGAATGATCCCTGGACAGATTTACAGAGCATCATAAAAAGAATGCTATGTACCCAACAGCTCCACTAGAAGCAGTCCAATTACCCAATCTACCTACATCAAAGCAAGTAGAAGTTGGTCTGATTTCCTGAAACCTTTGATTCTGGAACAACCGGCTTCTAGGATCCATCTTTTGAAGATTTAGCACCCCCCCAATCTTGATAAAGGTTGAAAGAAGGGCGCTAATCTTTTGGAGCAAATCAAAGTCTAACATACACTTACCCACAGAGGAAGTAACAGAAGAAAAAGCCACCCACCTTGATAAAAATGTGTAAGACATTGAAAACATCAGAGTCTATAACTCTTACCTTCTGGCTAAGAGCAATGCTACAGCTAGGATCATCTTCCAAGGAAAAAAAAACATATTGTAAACAACTGTAGTGGTTCAAAAAGATAATTATTTCAGTCCCATCCTGATGGAATACAGGGATAAAGCTCTGACCATGGAATACAGGGATAAAGCCCTGACTATGGAATACAGGGATAAAGCTCTGACCATGGAATACAGGGATAAAGCCCTGACTATGGAATACAGGGATAAAGCTCTGACTATGACCCAGATAATATGAGACTGATTAGCAGCTTGGGAGTTGAGACAGCTATATGGGGAGGGTAGGACTCACTGTCTGACACCAATCGCACTTTCTGGAGAGTGAGGTTATCTGTCTCGCTGCAGTGTCAGCACCTACAGCTGAGAAAAGCATTATGCCATGCAGCAGATAGACAGACATGGATTTAGCTCTGTCAAGCCATAATCTCATGTAAGCCTTCACTAGGCATGTGTAGGAGCATGCTCACAGAGCAAGGCAATGCAGGCCTCCTGCAAATATACACATCACCTGTTGGGGGATGAGAGGGTTAAAGTTTAAATAAAAAACCTGATGTCTGCCTAGATAATGGCCCACCACAGGGGAAAGAATGAACAGAATGAGTGCAAGTGAGCTGATGGCTGGTACTCAGCGGGGCACAATAAAGTACTTAAAATACTTTAAAGACTCAAGGATAAAATGAATATTTGTCTTCAAGATAATCTCTCCTTCTTGATGTGTTGGATAAGCCTTGAGGAAGAAGAGCAGGTAGCTAACATGGGGAGCATCACACAACCTTTATTCTAATCAGCGCTTGCTTCATGTACTGCAGATGTCTCCCCATTTTGGTCAACACATGGTTGTTACCTCTTCTGCAGATATCTTTCGAAAAGTGCCTAATTATTCCATTGGAAGTGCATATTCAGAACAACCTGCCTCAATATTTCCTTAAATGAAGAGAGCCCAAGATATGCCGTCCACTGTAGAGACATCCCAGGAGCTGTTGCCTTTGCTACAGCATCAGCAGTATCAAACTTACAACAGGCTAATAGGGGAGTCATAAGTGAAACACCTGCTCTGGTAGAGTTTTTAGCTGAATCTACAATAAAAGCTGTTGTTAAAAAGGGATAACTAGTAGGGCATATACAGTGGATATAAAAAGTGTACACACTCCTGTTAAAATGCCAGGTTTTTGTGATATAAAAAAATGAGACCACAATAAATAATTTCAAAACTTTTCCCACCTTAAATTTGACCTATAACCTGTAAAATTCAATTGAAAAACAAACAAATCTCTTGGGGGAAAAATTATAAAAAAATAAAAAAAACATACAATAAGCTGGTTGCATAAGTGTGCACACCCTTAGGTTCATAGGTTCATACTAGGCTATCTGCCCAAGGGCATTTATAAGCCTAGCCCAGAGTTTTGTGGCTTTCGCCACCCCTTTATTTTGAGGGATACTATGCCCATTTTTTTGTTGTGCCTCTGTCTAGCAGTGACACCGAGGTAATCCCTGGGGTATATCTGCGATCTCCCATCCATTGGTCAAGATTTCTCTTGAACAAGGCCAGCGAGGTGCTCTGCCTCACATGTACCGGGATTTTGTTCCACAGCATAGGGAGTCTCTGGGTGATGAATCTGTCCCTCCAGCACGTTCTATTTATAACAGTGTCAAGGTTTAAGTCTCCCGCCCTTGTAGTTCTGAGGGATCTAGATTTTTTGAGGTGAAGCATGTTCATCAATTCCGGGTTGGACATGGCCTTGTATGTCAGGCACAGGTCACCTCTGAGCAGACGGTAAGCGACTGAATAGAGCTGGAGTTCCTTCAGTCGGGCAGCATAAGACATATTTTTGAGACCCTTTATCCTTTTAGTGAGGAACTTTTGGGGCCTTTCCAGTTGCTGCAGGTGTCGGGTCAAATACATTCCGAATGGGGCATTGTACTCAATCATTGGTCTGATGAGTGACGAGTACAGGGGGACGATGACCTCCCTTGATCTAGATGTAAATCCCTTCATGATCAGGTGGGCAATGTAGAAGGTCTTCCTAACTACTTTGGCAACGTGAGTGTCAAACGAAAGGTTACTGTCAACCTGGGTCCCCAGATCCCTGATAACCTCTTCTGTGCTTAGTGGGTTGCCACCTATATGGTAGCTGGGGGTAACCTTGTTTTTCCCGAAGGGTATGACTATGCATTTTTGGCGTTTAACTTTAGGCCATGGCTCTGGCACCAGTTATCCGTCTCTATGAGACTCTTCTGAAGGATATCTGTGTCAGATGTGTTTTCGACTATGGTGCCCAGTTTGCAGTCATCTGCAAACTTAGTCAGCCATAGCTCTCCTGTGTTTGCTTGTACTTCTGAAAAGTAGATGCCGAACAAGAGTGGGCCCAGGACTGAGCCCTGTGGGACACCACTTGTGACAGGCTTTGAGTCTGACATGGCGCCAGCAACTCTGACCCTGTGGGTTCTGTCACTTAGCCAGTTTGCAACCCATCTTGTGACGTATGGGTTTACATTTAAGCTGATGAGTTTTTCAATGATATCTGAGTGGGGTATTGTGTCGAAAGCCTTTGCCAGGTCGAGGTAGGCTGTGTGGACTGCCTTTCCCTCATCAGTGGCCTTGGTGACTGTTTCGAAAATGTCAACCAAGTTTAAAAGGCATGATCTGCCTTTGACAAATCCAAACTGGGTTGGATCCAAAGTCTGCAAGTCCCCTATGTCTTTATTTATGAGTTCCATTATGATCCTCTCCATGGCTTTGCAGATAAGGCTTGTCAAGCTAATGGGACGGTAATTTCCAGGGTCAGTGGAGGCACCGCCTTTGTGAAGTGGGACCACAGTTACCGTACGCCACTCCTTGGGTACGTATCCTGAGGTGAGGCTAAGATTAAACAGCTGTCCTAACTGTGGGTTTAATTCCTCATTGAGTTAGTGGAGCACACAACCAGGGACACCATCTGGTCCCATGGATGCCGTGTTTTTCACCTTGGAGAGAGCAGTACTTACCTGAGCGTTAGAGATGTTTGGGGGGCTACAATCCTCTGGTATAGATATCTCTCCTTTTGGGGGGGAGGGGGAGAGAAGTTTGCACTGAACCTGTCGGCCAGTATGTTGGCAATGTCTGTAGGTTCAGTGATTTTTACATCATTTTGAACTAATTCTGAGCATATCTGGAAGTTTCCTCCCAGGTTTCTAACATAGCTAAAGAAGGCCTTATGATTGTCTTTTGAGTCCTTAGCGACTTTTCTCTCAAAATTTGCCTTGGATGATTTTATGAGAGATCTTAGTTTTTTGCTTATAATGATCAAAGGTGTCTTCCCTTTTAAGGATTTTGCTCTATCTTGTAGTAGCTTCCTCCTTTTGTTGTAGAGCTTGTTTATGGCTGGAGTCCACCAGACTGGACGCTTGCCTTTGGTACAAAGAGTCTTTGTTTTGTTTGGGATTGCCTGATCCATGCAGTCCTGTAGATGCTGGTAGAAGGCATTTGTAAGTGATTCAGCGGCTTTAGTACTGGTTTCTGCAGGCTCAGGGGCCTTGAAAGAGACCACACTAGTCTTTAGAAGTGTGAAGTCGGCTTTTGAGAAGTTCTTCACTGTGGTCTTTTTTATCTCAGGTGGGGGCGGGATGTGGACTTCCAGTGAGATTAGCTTATGATCTGATTTCACCAGTGAAGGGTATACTTCCGGTGTTGAACATTGTGACCCCATGTTCGTGATGATGAGATCTAGTATGTTTTCTCCTCTTGTGGGGATGGTGACTAGTTGTTCCATGGCGTTTGAGTTTATGAACTCAAGGAACCTTTGGGCTAGAGTGCTGGGGCTTGAGTAGTGATCCCAGTCTATATTTGGGTAGTTGAAGTCACCTAGTATGATGGTGTTTGGAGATACATTTATCCCCTCCAGTGTTTTCAGGAAAGCTATGTGAGGTTCCTGAGTTTGAGAGGGTGGCCTGTAACATGCTACAAATTGCAGAGCAGTCTTGCCTATGGTTAATTGCAACTGGATGGTCTCCGATGCATCGTGCGTTGCCACCAAGCTTGAGGTGTGGGTGTCCTTGATGAATATGGACACCCCCCCCCCTTTCTTGGTGGTGTCCGGATTTTGGGGCCGGAACGCATGATACGAGATAAAACCTGATAGTGCCGGGGTGCTCTCAGGAGCCTTGAACCAGGTTTCAGTCACAGCACAGACATCGATGTTCTCCATACTGAGAAGGGCCTCGAGTGCGTGCATCTTGAGGTTGAGACTTCTGGCATTGAGCAGCATTACCCTTAGTTTTTTTCCTTTTTTGTGTTCTAGGGTGGTAGGTTGAGAATTTGAGCCTTGCCTAAAAAAGGCACTATGGGGGTGGCAAGAGCCTTTGCCAATATCCGGAATCCCAGGGGTGACAGGTGCAAGCCGTCCCTTGCGAAGCAGCGTGGCTTGTCCAGCATATCATCCCAGGCAGACAGACACTGGATCCCCTTTGAATGATACCAGAGATTAAGCCAATTATTAAAGCTGATCATCTTGTCACTATATTGTGGCATCATTCTTGGTGAAGGTAGGATACTGCTCAAGGTCAGGGTCATACCTGCCTGGGCTACATAAGCAGAGAGCTCCTCAATGTCTCTTTTCATGTAGTCCAAGGAGGTACGTCTCAGGTCGTTCACACCAGCGTGGACAATGACAGAGTCGTACTTGTACCTGCTGTTGAGAGACCTGAGTGCTTGCGTTATGTGGCGGATTCTAGCGCCTGACAGGCAGCTTACTGTGACCTTTTCCTTGCTCAATCTGGTGAGCGGGACGTCAGTGTGTCTGACTATGGAGTCACCAATGACGAGTGTGTCTGGCATTGTGTTTGGCCTTAGGGGCTGTGACTGTTTGGCACACTGACTATGTGGTATATGTGTTGCATGTGTTGTGTCCTGAGATGGCAGTTGTTTGGGTGTCTGCTTTGGTGGCCTCTGCTGTTTTGGTAGATTTTTGATCAGATCCTCCGAATATGTCTTTGTGTATTTATGTGTATGATCTGAGGTTTTGATAGTACTATGTGAGACTGGGTTTGTGGTGTGTGTGGTTACCTTCTCCTCCTGTCTGGTCTTGCCAGTCCTATGTTGAGAGAGCTCAGCCTCCAGTTTGGCTATATAGTTGCATCTCTCGCATGTATTTGTGTTTTGTGGGAGGAGGAGAGGGTTGTCTGTGTACATGAGGCAATTGTAACATTGCCTCAATATTCCCAGATTCACCAGCTGAGCAGGAGAGGACACTAGCAACTGATCCCTCGACATGCTAGAAGGAATAGACAAAAACTTTAAAAAGACTCCGGGGATGTGGGTGATCGAAAAAGGGGGTTTAGGCTGGTGGGTGCTATGTACAATAAAAGTGCTATATCAAAAAAAATACTTTAGGAGCAAGTGCTAGGCTTTACAGATAGAGAATAGTCTACTTAGGATTCAAGTAGAGCTGAACTTTCTAGATATAGGATACGCTGGTTTGATCGGCAGTACAGTTAAAGGAAGGCTATTTTAAGGGAAAATTTGAAGAGTGGACTTTAGGTAGCCCGAATAGTTTAACCTTGATTAACCGCCGCTGCTCTTGTGTGCTCCTGTAGCAACTCCGCGCTAAATCACGCTAACACGCGTTTAGCGTGTTTTATAGCAGGGGGCTGAAAAGAGCTAGGAACTGGCCCAAAACGGCCAATGGACTACTAGTTTCTGGCTGAAACCACACCAAAATGGACAAATAGGCTGCTCAGTGCTTCCCACTCCCACTGGTGAGCAAAGAAGCTTCCTTTCTCCCAAATAAGGCTATGGAACAGTTACAGGAACTAAGACAAAGCCCAGGGATCAGCAAACTCTGAAACTGGACTATTCTAGTTCAGTAAGGCGGAAAAACAAGAGATATTTTTTTTTTTTTTTTCAGAAACAAGGAAAAAACAGACAGTAAATGCTTTAAATGCTATAAATCGGCTAGCGCACTTGAGTGTGTAGCCTACAGATACAATTAGCAACAATTGGAAACTTGAAGTGCAATAAACACAGAAATCTCTTTAAATGTAGCAGCAAAACAGGTGAAAATGCAGTCGCTAGGTATTTAACAGTGGGAAAGCCACAAAAAATATACTTATATCAGGTAAAAGTCACTCTTTGCTCTCTGCTGCTTGAGTCACTCTGCAGGCCACCACGAGGATCTGTGCTGAGTTGGTACAAGCTGAAAAACGCGCGTTTAGCGTGTTTTATAGCAGGGGGCTGAAAAGAGCTAGGAACTGGCCCAAAACGGCCAATGGACTACTAGTTTCTGGCTGAAACCACACCAAAATGGACAAATAGGCTTCTCAGTGCTTCCTACTCCCACTGGTAAGCAAAGAAGCTTCCTTTCTCCCAAATAATGATATGGAACAGTTACAGGAACTAAGACAAAGCCTAGGGATCAGCAAACTCTGAAACTGGACTATTCTAGTTCAGTAAGGCGGGAAAACAAGAGATATTTTTTTTTTTTTTTTCAGAAACAAGGAAAAAACAGACAGTAAATGCTTTAAATGCTATAAATCGGCTAGCGCACTTGAGTGTGTAGCCTACAGATACAATTAGCAACAATTGGAAACTTGAAGTGCAATAAACAGTATAAACACAGAAATCTCTTTAAATGTAGCAGCAAAACAGGCAAAAATGCAGTCGCTAGGTATTTAACAGTGGGAAAGCCACAAAAAATATACTTATATCAGGTAAAAGTCACTCTTTGCTCTCTGCTGCTTGAATCACTCTGCAGGCCACCACGAGGATCTGTGCTGAGTTGGTAAAACTAATACTTTGCTGAAGCACCTTTTGATTTAATTATTTTGAGTGGAAAAACTCAAGAATAGATCTAGATGTAGAGCTACTTTTTTTACCTGTGGAAGAAAAGCTCTTTGAACTAAGGTATCTAAGAGCCACCCTAGGAAACCAATCCTGTGAGAAGGAGTCAAGCAAGACTTGTGGATGCTCTCCTGAAACTACTCTATGCAGGAGATCTCTCACCCCCAGTTAGAGATTTCTGACACTTTAAAAAAAAAAAAAAAAACAAGTCTGTAAAGATAAGCAAGTTGTTTAAATAAGGGAAAATGTGAATATATTACAGTCTGCAAAATGCTATTACTGGAGCTAGACATTTTTTGACTACCCATGGAGCAGTGGGTAATCCAAAGGGTAATGCAGAGAACTGGAAGTGTGATCCAGGTACAGAAAACTTTAAACAGTTGAAATCTGATGTTACAAGAATGTGATAAGCATATTTTAAATCTAAGTCACTAAAAACCTGACTGTGGAATGAGAGATACAAGTTGAGAAGTGAAAGCATTTTGAACTTTGGAACTTTCACAAACTGATTTGGAAAAAAGATCTATGACTCGTCTCAATGAGGTTTCTTTCTTTGGTAGCAAAAACATTCTTGAATAAAAACCTTCTTTCTGAGATGGAGGGACAGTTTGTATCGCCTGTTGAGTCAGACAATGCTGAATGATGGGAAAATAATGTTTGATCTGGCATTTGAGGAGTCTCCTAAAAAGGAGGACAGATTCCTATTATCATCTTTATCTCATGTGAATCACTCTCGGAATCCATTTGTCTGAGACTATCTGTTGCCAAGAGAAAAATGGAGGCCCAGACCAAGGAAGAATTAGAGGCTTGTCAAGATGGGAAAGGGGAATTCTGCAGGTAGTCATTCAGATTTGTTAGACTATCCTTGTTTCTGGGAGGGTCCTCCTTTCTTTTTGGAGCCATTGCTTTATAAAGTCTGCTTGCCGGCAGCTTGCTGTGTGTGTTTATTTCCTTTTTGTTAAATGTTGGCTTTAAACTCTGAGAAACTCAGTGACTTAGCGTTCCTCTATCATCACACTTTTTAAGGACCTCTACAACAAATAGTCCAAATGCAACTGTGACGCCCGTGCACTGGCCCAGTAATCAAGGAACCTCAAAATCCTCACCATTAGCACCAGTGAAGAGTGTGCACATTGGGAAGGATAACAAATACACACGCACACAGTAAAGTACAATTTCCCTTAAGAGCACACAGAGATCATTGTCAGTCTGGGGCTGGTTTCTCCCTTTCTCTCCAGATCCCCAATAAGACTCCCCACTGGCACAGCTATAGGGTATAGATCTCAGTCTAATGATCAAGCCAAAACTTCTGGCACCCTCTCTTGTCCAACCATGCTTTGTGTCCCTGCCTAAGTAGCTGACACACACTTTAAGATAGGAATTATATACACATAGACACTCCTGGGGAAGGCTGGCACAGGTTCTCCAGCTATGCCCCCTTCTTGCCCAGACTATAAGGTAGAAATCACTGCCATCAACCACTACTTATTGGCTACTAATAAGGCCTTTCCCAAAGGTTGACCAATTACACTGTGTAATGCTACTGTTATCCAAATAGTAAGTGTGACCCACGGCTAAGGCTAGTCTGGAGTGGCTTAGTACAGTATCACCAAATACATGTAAGGTACTCTATGAGCTTAACTTATCTCTACACAAAAACAGCCATGGTTGAAAGGTTTAAAAATATTTGATAAGTAATTAAGTAATACAAACACAAGACAATACTCATTCAACACAATGACATTAGAGAGTTCAGAAATCACATGAAATGCTTTAAAACAATACTGTAGGACAGTCTGACATAAATATAGAAAATAACTAGACTAATCTGGCTATATTATATCTATCACTAAGAGAAATACTAAGTTGTAAGTAGTACTTACATACAGAGCAAGCAAGTGCTGGTGAGTGGATGTTTTCAGATCCAAGACAAAATACAAAATGCTGAATCTTTCTCTCGGAGTATGTCTTAAATTGATAACACACAGTACTGCTGACTAATCTCAGATTACATCATTTTTACCACTTCTCCTTTAGATCCCAGGCTAACAGAAACTCAAAATGTACATTTCTTGGCACCCCTGCTGAGGTTTCCCAGGCTCACAGAACTTAAAATGTAACATTTCTACAGCTGCCAGGAAGTCACATCAATAAAAGACACTTTACATGTGAAACCTACTATTTTTCTTCGTCTCAAAACAATATAAATTCTTAGCCCAGACATCCTGTCTCCAAGCTTGAGATCAAACACAGTTATAAAATTCATTAAAAGATTCGAAGTGGATTTGTGGTTTTACAGTTTTCTTTGGCTGACAGCACTTTGTTCGTTTTTGGTGGTCAACTTCCAAGTGCTTCCAGTGGTTTTTTGTGTTTCGTGAGTTGTTCTGGGCCAAGAAAACTTTTTTATAAAGAAAAACGGACAGCAATGAGTTCGGAAGCGTTGGAGGAGCTCGGCCAATCAAGGAAGCTGATTGGGCAGTTGACCGAGCTCATAGATCTACTCACACCCCTTTGCCACAAGATGTTAGTGAGTCAAACTAAGTTAGGTTGCGAAGAACTTGTGTTCGAGGATGTACAACAGCTTAATAGCAGAAGCAAACGGAAGAGGCAGCTTATGGGCGAAGAAGATGGCCAAGACTTTTCCGAGGGCTCAGCGACCAATTTCAATCCATTATTAACTCCTAACATTCTGGGTGTTGAATCCGAAGGGGCTGAAGTGACTAATGGAGCAGCTGCAGGCTCAACGTAAGAAACCGACTCGTACGGACTTAAGCAAAGGTACTGATTGTACTAACAATACCAGCACTAGAGACTGGTTGAATAGAAATATAGACTTTGGCATGGATACACACGTTGGTTTGGACAAACAAGAAGGAGAGACTTATGTGGTTAAAATTGATAAACTCAAAGGTCTTATGACCAGGTTTAAAACTTTAAATATAGAAAATGCATATTTATTAGAATGCTTAAAAAAGGAAATTGTCCCAAAAGGTCTTCATTTGTAAGTATCCAAATAATGTCACCTGTGGTTCCATTTTCCACAAAAATTTGCTCAAGGTATTTAATCAATGTGGTTTGGATGTTATTAAGTTAATAATAGAAGAAAATGAAAGAAATATTAAATGTTTGAGTAAAGACATTGATGAAATGGATGGAGCTATTAAAATGACCTAATATTTGGTATTAAGGAAGAGAAGCAACAATATTATAATATTAGGCATGAAATAGATGATAAATGCAAAGTGGTTATGCAACGTAAATTAGGTAAATTACGCAGGGACATCATGGAATATGAAAATGGGACTAACTATCCAGAACCTACTATGTCTAAAAAGAATGCTAACAATTTTGTTAATAACAGAAAATGGAATAAACCCACTCATAGTCATTCTGATTTTCAGAATGACTTTACCTATGACCAAGATTTCCCTCCTTTAGTAAGGGAAACAGAAGAAGTATACAGGCCTCACAATTATAGGGAAAATTTTTACAGGAGGGGGGGGGGAGATGGGGGAGGGGGAGGTATTGACAAACACCCACTCTTCATGTAGCCCGATTTTGGAAAGAAATGAAGTACATGATATTAATGTTGTAAATAAAGTGATTTATACATATAAGGATTTTTCTATTTATAATTATGGTAATTTTGATGTTAAGGTAAATCATTTTAAATTACTTAGCAAAGGTTTTAAATTTATTCCTAGTTCAAAGGGTGACACCACCACCACAATTTTAGATACTAAGTTGTTTATGCGAAGAATAAATTTGAGTGTTCTGGCAAACAATAATGGTTATAGTAGTGACTATAGAGCTACAAAATTGAAAAAGAAATCTACTTTTAACCCACCCTTGTTACCCCAGTGAAGAAATTTTGAAAGAATTTTGGAAGAAGGAATCAGAACTAAGCATAACAATAATAATAGGAAGATATATTATAATAACTTGAATAAAGACGAGAAAGAGGCATTAATGGAATTAATTAATGAGGACACTATCAGAGTTATGAAACCAGATAAGGGGGGGGGGTGTTGTCATTATGGACAATATTATTTATGAAGGAAAGATGAACATGATACTAAGAGACGAAACAAAATATTCAGTGGTCTCAAAAAATGAGGTAAATGTTGCGTATTATCGGATAGATAATTTGTTGAATGACTTTGTGTTAGAAAGGGTGTTAAAGCCTGAACTACATAAGTTTTTAACAGTAGTAAAACCTAGGATGGCTACTATGTTCGGAATCCCGAAAGTCCATAAAAATGTGATGGACCCCCCCCTAAGACCCATAGTTACTGCAGGAGGGTCAAAAACAGAACCCCTAGCAAAATACATAGATATTACTACTAAACATATATGGACAAGTAATCAAGTGATATTGAAAGATTCGTGGGATTTTTTAAAACAATTAACACCTGAATGTTATAGCACCGACCTATTATTTATAACTATAGACATAGTGGATCTTTTTTCCTGTATACCACACACTAGTGGAATGAAGTGGTTTGAGGAATGTGTATTTTTGGACAAAACTATGACACAAGAAGATAAGATTATATCAGTGGCACTCATGGACACCGTCTTAAAATATAATTTTTTGTTATTTGATGGTGAATACTTTCAACAGAGGACTGGGGTGTCTATGGGTGCGGCATGTGCACCAACATATGCTAACATAGTTTTGTCCAAATGGGAGGAAAAATACATATTAAAATCAGAATTTAAGAAGGAATGGATTATGTATAAAAGATTCCTAGACGATATAGTTATTTTTTGGATAGGGGGACATGAAAGGTTCAAGGAATTTATGGAATATATTGATAAAACTACTAATTTCCTTAAATTTACACATAATGTCAACAATGAGGTTTTGCAGTATCTGGATATCGAATTGGTTAAAAATAACACGCTGAAGTCATTTTCATCCAGGGTATATAGGAAAAAAACCTATGTCAATTCTTATCTGCATTTTGAAAGTGCGCATCCCCTACACTGCAAGCGTAACATAGTTAAAGGGCAGTTTGTGAGGGGATCAAGGATGACTACCCTGGATGAGGACTTTTTTGTTGAATGTGACACATTGAAGAAGATGTTTATTGAAAGGGGATACCCAGAAAAATTTGTAAATGACATTAGAAGGGAAGTAGAAATTGGTAGGGCAGACAGATTTAAACCAATTATGGGTAGGATTGAATTTAAAACAACACGAGAAGAAATTAAGGATAGGGTGACTGAGGAAAATCAGTACCATAGAAATCTCATAATTGAGTATAACATACATAATATGGGAATAAGAAATATTTTAAATAAAGAATGGGATAAATTTGCTGCCTTAACAGACACAGAAGGAATTAATAGTTTTAAACCTAAGATTATTTTTAGAAATTCCAGAAGTATAAAAAACATGTTGGAAAAGAAAAACAAAAAAGACATGGATTATAGGAAGAATGATATGTTAATAAAAAAAGTAGGAACGTATAAATGTGGCCGGTGCAATCAATGTTTATATATTAGTAATAAGAGTGAGATATTCATAGATAGTAGAAATATCTTAATTAAGAGTAAAGGTAAATATAGTTGTGATACAAAAGGGGTGGTCTATCTGGCAACTTGTGACAAGTGTCCATCATATTACGTGGGAAAAACAGAAAGAGAGCTAAAGAAAAGAATTTATGAACACGTATATGATATTCAAAAAGGGAAAGAAACAAGTGCTTTATTCAAGCATAGTAAAGAATGTAGAGGATGTAGATTTCATTTTTTCGTGTTACAACAGGTTGAAAAGGATGTAAGGGGTGGTATTTGGGAAGAGATCTTGGAGAGTAAGGAATTGTGGTGGCAGGTGTACCTGGAGGCCAGTAAAAAACCAGGGCTAAATGATTATTTGAGTATATCTTCTTTATTAAAAATAAGGGCTAATAAAATTTAATAGTTTTTAAATAGAATAGAATGTGATAGTATTTGATGTGTTTAAATAGGTTTATTTAATTATATATTTATATAAAGTATTTATAATTAAACAGTATTTAGAGAGGTCTTAATTTATTTTGTTCAAAGTTCAAGTGATTTTCTGTGTTGTGGAATGTTATGTGTAATTTTGATTTATGACAGTAGAGGGAGTTGTTTTATTATGTTCAAGAACATTAATATTTTAGTAAGCACAAGCACTTTGTTTAACAATGTTTGTATAAAATATTTAATCAAACAGTATATACATATGCACTTTATTCATATGATTAATAGTTTTAAACTATGAAGATGTTTTAGATGTATATGCACATGCACTTTCATAGCAAATTATTATTTTAATATTTATGAGGCTTGTTAGTTCATAGGTTTAATTCAAATGTTTTAAGGGATTTTTATTGGTTGGAGGGTTTGTCATTTAGTATATATAGAGTAATTATATGTTAGTATATTGTCTGATGAAGTCCAAGTGGATTGGATGAAAACGCTAGTAAATTGTTTTGTGCAACTGCGTTAATGTGTATGGTCTGTGGAGTTGGTTCATTAAAAGATTCGAAGTGGATTTGTGGTTTTACAGTTTTCTTTGGCTGACAGCACTTTGTTCGTTTTTGACAGTTATAAAATTCTTTGCTCATCAGCTTTCTTCCAGCAGGGTGTACTGTGGTTACATTTTTGAAGTTCAGCATACAGCACAGTTTTCTTGCATTTAGTTTTCTTACATTTGTAAAAACAAGCCTGTGGATTATATTCATATTTACAATGACACTGAATTATTTACAAAATTCTATCTAGCAAGGCTGGCAGCCTTCACAGCAACCATTATGTCTAACTGAGAATTTAAAATCTCAGCTTTAACATCCTCAGGAAAGTTTTGTATATGCATTTTATTTATGTTTATTTATTTAATATATTTATTTAACCAAGCAAGCCTTCTTACAATAGTTCCAGTAGCAGGTGCTCTGGAAAAGGAATCAGCTAAATCATAAGCACACTTTAAAAAATGTTTAGCCATTTGAGACGCAGAAAGAGGAGCCCTAAAATCCAGTACATTGTAGAGAAAAGGCTAACCCAGCAGTAGAAACCACTAACAATAAATTAACAAAACTACATACACACACAAACGGGTAAGTTATGTTTTTTAAGAGACAAAATGAGCACTAAGTTGTAGCAGCTATGGGATCACTTCCAATTTCTACTGTTACAAACAAGGTATGAGGAAAGCTAGCCAGTGAACACAGGTGCTCTGCGGGAGTGAACAATTAGAGCAGCTCAAGGCTGGAGCACATTAGTTTCCTAGGTTGGATCCAACAAGTGCTCCAAAGACCCATCAGTCAGATCAGATGAACTGAATTACTAGGATCACAACTTTTGGCAAGGAAAAAAAAAACAGTTTTAACAACTTTTTTTCATCAAAAAATAAAGTAACCTTCCTGTTAAAGTTACTATAAAAACACTTTTTCAGGAAACATTAACAATTTTACAGGAAAAAAGTTCTCTTTCAGTCGTAAAAATAAAATGCGGAAGGTTTTCTCCTGAGGGAACTTATCTGCCGAGCAATGGAAAAGTGTTAGTCAACTGCCAATCCTTGAAAGCTTGCAACAGACGCGTTCTTCAGAGGCACGAAAGCTCTGAAGGGCTTGGTTCCCAAACCACTCTTTTTTCAGTTCTGCTAAAGCTGATTAATGGTTTGGGTGCGTGGAAGGTGCCCTAAAGCTTTGGAAGCTGGTGAGCTGTCACATCCTTGACAGGATATAACCCATATATTAAGGCTGCTGTAGAACTGCACAAATGATGATCAGAAGAAACTTCTCACAGCAAAAGGCATCCTCACAGCACTCACCACAGTCAAATATGCACTGCTTGGGAACAGGGTGTGAAATCACCCTGTTCAGCACGGGAGGTGAGATGATGACACCCAAGTTGTTAACTCAGGAAATGTCTGTTCTGTCCCCTTCCTCACTGTCAGTCCATGACAAAGGGAGAGCTAATGATGAAGCTTAGCTAGTCTAAAGACCTGGTGCACCGTACAGCTGGCCATCCTTGGTGACAGTGGTTCTGTAGCTTGACTGGACCCTACATAATTGATGTTGTGCACAGCATTTCAAGAAAAAAGGTCAGCTGGTGTACAGCCATGTCTAGGAATATTTAACTTACTCACAGATCTTCCGGGAGTGGCCCTTGTAACAGTACGTCACAATATTTGTGTACCCACCTTTTGTGTGTCATCACCCTCACCAGAGTTTCATCATCTGTAATGTATTCCCCCACAATCAGCTGATCTGATCTATGCCAACATTCTACAGAACCTCTACACGTGGGCAACACAATCATGTCCAGTATGCACTAGTTCTATTGTTCTTTGGGCTCCTTATACACACTATAGTTTTGTTAAAATAACAAGCCACTCTGAAAGAAACCCAACAATAATTATACCTAGGCATCAACAAATGGTTCAATGGGAAGGGGGGCTTTACTGTTACTGTCAACACTCCTCAAACATCAGTTGTTAAGGCAAGTCATTTTTAAACATAAGTGTACCAATTTCTTTAGGGAGGGTTACTATGATAATAAATCATGACAAAACGTTAAATTGCCAAGCTTGTCCTCATCTTAGGGGACGATGTTAGGAGATTCCACTGCTTACTTTAAATCAGCCTTAAAATCCCACCTGATGCAATCTAGGCTCTCTAACAGTGACGACCCGGATTAGTCTTTTATTCTTCCTACTGCTATTGTACCAACTCCTTCTCTCTCAGCACATCTTAGCTCTGTAGCTTTTTTAACCCTGCTTTACTTATTTATTTATATTCTTCCTACTGCCCTGTTACCAATTCCATATCTCTATACACTTTTCTTCTCTATTAACGTACTTTTGTCTTACTCGCTTCTGCTTTTACTAAAATCTCTTCACTTACTTTACGACACCTTGTATTACATCCGTAGACTGGTACCCTGGAAATTGCATGATATTCCTAATAATGTAAACGTATTTAGGATTTATTATGATTAGAATGTCCTACTGAAATAATATTATGATTTTTTTTCAAAATGTCTTATGTATTTATAACTGTCAGTTGTTAATGTTTTATACTGTACGTGGAGCTTTTCTCCCCAGGTGTCCACTAAAAAAGGACCTATATGTCCAGTTGGACTTTCCCGGTAAACAAATGTAAAATAAATAAATAAATAATGAAGCCATGATGGAAACCCACATGACCACTGTTTGATTATCAGCACAAGAGCTGCAAGGACAGTCTGGGTTTGGCTGGGAGTGAGTGGCTGTTGTCAGCTTGAGGAGGGAAGCAGCTCTGTCTCTCAGTTTGAGTGACAAGATGTGCTACTATGTATTACTTCCACAGAGCATAGGTCTGTGACCACAGAGACTGCTCTATGGTGCTCTGCAGTTAGCAAGCCCAGAGAACAGAGTGTGTTGTGAAGGCATGCAAGCTTCCCAAAGTCAGGCCAGTATCATGGAGAACAAGAAAGCTACCGAGGGGTTAAGACCTCTGGGGAGTGACTGGCTTGCTCTGTACCACCTGACCCTTGCTTGTCAGAAGGGGTTAGGCTGCTGAGCTCAGCCTGGGGACAACCAATGAGGGGATGGGCCCAAACTCTACCTTAAATAGGGAAGCTGGTGAGCTCAATGGCAGGGAATAAACAGGTGTGGAGTGTGATCCAGGACAGAGGGTGGCTTGGTGTGCTTGCCCAGAGGACCCAGTTACAGTCCCCCTTGTAGGGGGCAAATGGGCTAACAGGGTGTGAAGGAACATGTGGATTTAAAAAAAAAAAAAGAGGGGATTCATAGTTTTGAACAACAATGTCAAAGGGAGGTGGGGTAGTTACAGGATCTCCTGCAGTACAGCCTTGAGACACACTCTTCTACACCTAAACCATACTTCCAGTTTGTGATGTCTGGTATAGACATCTCACTGTAGCCCACATAACAGCTGCCAAAATGTCTTCTGTACAAAAAATCCTGAAATATGCTACTGCTTCTTCAGTGGAATGTACACTTCGTGTCTTTTAAAGATTTATTATAGTTATCATGACAAACGTTGGTGTAAAAGGCCAATGCATTAGGGTCTGATTATTCTATACAAGGCCTTCTTTCCCTTACTTCAATAAAACAGACAGATGATCAGGGTTCCTGATTGTTTTGGTTCTTCCATCAATGGAGTGTTAGCCAACCATCAGTTCAACACTTCTGAAGGCGTTAAATTATTTAAGTCACTTGTGCACATTCAGCAGGTGCAGACTACATTCCCAATCATTTTAGCATTTTTTTTTTAATAGACTGACAATGAACAGTCTGGATCAGAGACCATGCCAATGCAATAAGCATGGAAGAACTAGTCTTGGGTGATGTGCATTATGAAAAACCATCTAAGATGATTTACGTACATGAGGACTTAGCTGTAACAGCTATTAAGAGGTGATCCTTCCAAAAAAATACTTTTACTCTTCAGTTTTTGCTGTTGGGTGGCAAAGTGGTTAGCAAGGCTGCTTCACATTGTTTCTTCAGTGTAGTGCTGTCCATGAAAAATGGCCACAGATGTGAATGTCATGTAGGAGTGAAATGTGTGTGTGTGTGTGTGTGTGTGTGTGTGTGTGTGTGTGTGTGTGTGTGTGTGTGAGTGTGTGTGCATGCGTGTGAGTGTGTGTGCATGCGTGTGAGTGTGTGTGCATGCGTGTGAGTGTATGTGTCTGAGTGTGTGCGTGCGCTTGTGTCTGTGCGAGTGTAATGCTGGCGCATGTGTGTTTGTGTGCGAGCGCGTGTTTGTGTGTGTGTGTGTGTGTGTGTGTGTGTGTGTGTTTGTGCGTGCGTGTGTGTCTCTTTGTCTGTGTTTCTGTCTGTGTGTCTGTCTGTGTGTGTTTGTGTGTGTGCGTGCATGTGCATGCGTGTGAGTCGATGGCCTGCTTGCCTTACTCAGGATTACTCCTACTGCTCTGTCTCCTACTGCTCTGTCTTCAATGAATGCTGAAAACAGCTCTAGCTCTCCCACAGCTTGAAATGGATTAAACAAGTAATCACAGAGGACATGAATGAATGCTTCTGATGGCTCAACCAAAGGCAAACTTAGTTTCTCACTGAGTACTATATCTTTTCGAAGACTGCTGGTGTGAAACTCCTATAAGGAAAGCTTTTACAAACAAACTTGAGAAAAAATTGATGTGCAAGCAGATGCTATGCAATGCCTGTATACAATCAGTGATATAATATGCCTCTCCCTCTTCTAGCTTTAACTATTTTCTACCTATTGACTAATGTTTCAGCACTCCTTATCTGAATTTTATTCATTCCCAACATCTATACTGTAACCCTCCTTACCCAAGCCTTACAAGATATGTTGGCTTGTCACATGTATTGCACATGAATTAGAATTTAATATGAAGTAGAATGTCACTACAGAAGAAATACATCATCTTGCATACTGTTAATACAGAACAATTACCTGTTTATATAGCTAGGTGTCTTAAGAAAGTACTGTAGTGTACACTTACCATAAATGTAGATGTTAGAGTGTATTTACTGTTGCAGTCATTACATTTGTGTTATCTGCTTGCAGGTAGCCCTTAGTCAGCCCGATTATCAAAGTCTTGGATCCTGCGTCAGTTGCTGTCTCAGCTTCCATGACGTCAGGTAGTCAGGGGTATAAAGCATGCAGCCTAAGCCGTTACATCAGTTTTTCTTGCCCCAGATTTCAGGTGCCCCCATAATGGGAAGCAATTATATACAAGGTTACACATACAACAAAAAGCAAACACACCAGAAAGCTTTAAGCATAGTAAACAAGAATAGAGGTATAGTCAATAGAAGTCAGGGGGCTGGAGGGAGGGTAACCAGGACTGCAACAGTGAATGCACTCGACCATCTACATTTATGGTAAGTGTACACAACTGTACTATGTTCTTCGTGTTTCACTGTTGCAGTCATTACATTTGGTTAGATTCCCAAAGCTAAGGAAGGGAGGAGGCAATTAGATAGCATTAGGACCAGCTATAAGGCCCTGCAAGACTGCAGTGGCAAAACCAGCTCTGGATTTTGAAAAAATTGGCAAGTGGTAATGCTTGCTGAAGGTATGTACAGAACTCCAGGTAACAGCTTCTAGGATGTCCCTGGTAGCACACCCCTGAGAAAGGCTGTAGAGGTAGATGCAGCCCTGGTGGAATGTGGTCTTATCCGCTGTGGGGTAGGTTTTCCATTGTGCTTATAGTAGAAATGAATGCAGTGGCCTATCCACTTAAAAATGGTTTGCTTTGAAATGGCCTTCCCCTCTGCCCCTGCAGCAAATGCCACCAACAGCTGTTCAGATTTCCTGAGAGGCTTAGTCCTGTCCAAGTAAAATCTAAGTTGTCTGTGCACATCTAAGGAGTGCAGTATCCATTCCCCTTTGTTCTGTGGATTAGAAAAGAAGGTTGGCAAATGAATGGACTGATTAAGAGCCACACTGGATACCACCTTGGGCATGAAGGAGGGATTGGTCCTAAGGGACACCCTGTCAGCATGAAAGATGATGAAAGGCTCCACTGCCATGAGGGCCTGTAATTCAGATATCCTTCTTGCTGAAGTGATGGCTAGAAGGAAGGCTGTTTTCTAAGAAAGGAATTTCAACTCTGCATTTGCAGCTGGCTCAAAGGGAGGTAGCGTGAGCTTTTCCAATACAAAGTTAAGGTCCCAGGCTGGAGTAGGGGCTCTCCTGGGTGGTCTTAACTTTTTGGCCCCTCTGAGGAATTGCCAAAGAAGAGGGGTGGCTCTGTATTGTAATGAGCTGAAATGGCCGAGACATGAATTTTGATGGAAGAAAAGGAAAAGCCCTTGTAAAGCATCTCAGTTAAGTATTGAAGAATGTGCTGTAAATTGGGCACTATTGTGCCCATCCCCTGAGTTTGGCTCCAGGAACAGAATCTTTTCCATTTTTCAGCATAGGATTTTCTAGTACTAGGCCTCCTTGCCTCCAGAATGACATCCATCACTTGCTTACTGAGGGATGGTAACAGAGAGATCGTGTAATTAACAAGGCTGCAAGGTTCAGGGTTTGAAGCTGTGGGTGCAGAATCTGGCCCTTCTGCTGGGACAGCAGGGCAGGGGTCTGAGGCAGGTGCCATGGTTCCAGGAGTGACACACTGCACAGGAGGGGGTACCAGTGTTGGCGTGGCCAGTCTGGTGCAATAAGTATTGCCCTTGGTTTTTCCTGCTTGATCTTTAGTAGCACTTTGGAAAGGAGAGGCAGAGGGGGGAAAGGCATAAACTGATAGTTTTTTCCAGGTGAAGGACAGGGCATCCACTTTCCAAGCTTGTCTGTGAAGAGTCCTTGTGCAGAATTTGTCCAACTGGTACTTCTGAGGGGAGGCAAATAGGTCTATCTCTGGGCTCCCCCATTTGTTTCTCAAAATGTTGAATATCTTTGGTTCCAGTTTCCACTTGTGTGGGTCCATGAGATTTCTGCTTAGGTCGTCTGCCAGTGTATTTAGCTTGCCTGGCAGGAATTGAGCTTGTAGGTGCACTTGGTAGCTCAAGGCTGTGTTCCACAGAGCCATTGCTAGTCTGCAGAGAGGGTATGAGTGGGTTCCCCCCCTGCTTGTTTATGTACCACATAACAGTGGTTTTGTCAGTCTTTACCAATAATTGTCCTAAGAAGAATGTGGTCCTTGAAGGCTGTCAGAGCATTCTGTACAGCTAACATTTCTTTTTGATTGATATGCAGGTGCATTTGAGTCAGGTTCCATTTGCCCTAAATGCACTGCCCTGCCAAGTGTGCCCCCCATGCATAGTCTGATGCATCTGTTCTTAGGGTTTGAGCGGCAGGGGTAGAGTGAATGGCAGCCCCTTGTTGTGGTGTTAGGCTTCTGCCCACCAAAGGAACTCTGTCTTTGAGCAAGGTATGATGGGAATCATTGATTCTAGGTCCTGAGAATGTTGACACCATAGGCTTTTTAGATACCATTGTAGTTTCCTCATAAGCAGTCTTGCATATGGAATTAGTAGAATGCAAGAGGCCATGAACCCCAGGACTTGCAGTATTTTCCTTGCAGATAGCTGGGTCTTTGTGGCTAGTAGTTTGAAGAGGGCTGTCAAATGAACTTGTTTCTCTGGCGTGAGGTAGGCCATCTGGGAAGTTGCATTCAAGCTTGCTCCCAGGAATACAATTTATTGGCAGGGTACTAGATGTGATATCTTTTCGTTTATGGTTTACCCCAGAGAAGTTAGTAATTTCTTTACAAATGCCAGATGATTTAATAGTATGTCCTGGCTTTCTGCCTGAATTAGACAATCATCCAGATATGGGTATATTTGAATATTTCTTTGCCTGAAAAATGCAATGATTGGAGCTAGGCACTTTGTGAATACCCTGGGCGCAGCAGATAAGACAAAGGGCAGTGCAGAGAACTGATAGTGCATGTAGCCTGCACTGAAGCGTAGGTATGTTCTGCAAGATTCCCTTATTGGGATGTGCAGGTAGGCTTCCTTTAAATCTAGTGTTGCTAACCAGGCATTTTTGCCTAGCATGGGAAGCAGCTGATGAAGAGTTAGCATTTTGAATTTTGGGATTACCAAAAAAGTGTTTAGGATAGACAGGTCCAGGATAGGATGCCAGGAATTGTCTTTTCTGGGTACCAGGAAAAGTCTTGAGTAAAAACCTTGCCCCCATTCCTCTTCTGGGACAGGCTGAATAGCCCTGATGCTTAGAAGAGAGAGAGAACCTGCTTTTGAGCCTCTGCCCACTGATTTGGGGGTAGGTCTGACCAACCATTTGGGGTTGGTAAGGAGTAGAAGTGGAATCTGTATCCTTTGGAAATTATATTTAAAACCCATTTGTCTTGGGTAATGAATTCCCAGTTTTTTGCATGCAGGGCGATCTTTCCCCCTAAAGGAACAGTCAGTTGACCAGGGCTTGGAAGGTTTAAAGTTAAGCCATTCTGACACTTTACCATATGGGGTGTCTTACTATTCACAGCTTTGGAAGTGGGAGCCCCCCACTGCTTAGGCCTGTGAGTACCTTGAAACTGAAGCCTGGGTGGTCTGCTAGTTCTGGGTTTGGACTGAGGTGGCCTGGAAGAGGCAGGAAAGGACCAATTCTTAGAAGGCCAGTGCCTACTAAATCTGGGAGGCTGTACTTGCAGGAAATCTTTAACAATTTGCATAAATTTTGCTTTTTCCTCCATCTTTTTAAGTACTACTTCTGCTTTGTTGCCAAACAGGCAGTCTTGGTTTAAGGGAGCATCTAGTAATTTAGCTTTAACATGATCTGGCAAAGATTGCTCCTTAAGCCAAGCATGCCTTTTAAGTACAGGTCCAGTGACAGCAGCCCTGCAAGATGGCTCTAATGAATCAAAACCACATTGCAAAGTATGTTTTCCAACTTGTTCAGAAGAATGCATTAAATCCTGTAATTCTTTATTTTCAGCACAGTTAGGAATCAACATCATTTTCTGTTTAAGCAATCCAATAATATGCTGCTGATACTTTAACATATGAAACTGGCAGTTTAAGGCCCTAATGGCCAAAGCTGCAGAAGTGTATACCTTCTTACGCCATCTGTCCAGGGCCCTGGAATCTCTATCAGAGGGGGTAGGATTTTTGGCAGTAGTAGCCTTAATGCCTTTGTTTCCCTATGAAATGGTCTCAGGATCCACAGTAAGATTCTTAAAGAGGAACTTGTGAGAGTCAGGTACTCTGTAATACCTGTCAGGTTTTCTGGGAGCCGGAGGTAAAGTGTCAGGGGGCAGGCTAAATTCCAAGAAGGCATCATCTATAACGCCCAGTACAGGAGGGATAGCTAAAGGCCTGTGTTGAGGTAGGAGTAAGAATTCCCTAAGCCTCTTTTTGGAGTCAGATTAATCCTGGCTTTCCCAGCAGAAATGCTCCTTAAGAGCATGCAAAGTGTCACCAAAAATAAATCCTCTGGAGGGGAAGCAGAGGGAATGAAGTCCTCTGCATCAGAATCCTCATAAGTAGATAAGGGCAAATCCTGGTCATCAGAGAAAACAGAAATTTCAGAAACCTGATCAGAAGAATCAGAAGGAAAAATCAGTTATCTTAAAGGGAGAAGGGTGGCTTCCCTTGATTAGAGTAATAAGGTCTCCAGCCATTCTTATCATTTGTTTTTTTAGGCATAGGGATCCTGACAATGCGGTCTGGGCGTTGGTTTTCTAGGTGTGGATCGTGTTTTAGGCCTTGAAGAAGAAGTTGCCGTTGGTTTAATATGCAAGTCAGTAGGCCTGAATACACCCTCAGAAGCCATTGCTTGCACAGCGGCTCCGGACCCATCCAAGGTAGACATCCGCAGGTTCCACAGTCGAAGAAGCAACTTGCAGCATACCGGACTCCTACTGGGTCTCAGTAGAGGCCTGCGAATCTGAAGTAGTGGGTATCAGGGGCTGCGAAAGCACCTCACTGAGTACCGGCGAACTGGCGACTAGCTTAGGAGAAGCGTCGTCGCAGCTTTGGACCTATGCGGTCTGTCCCTGTCTTTATCTTTGTGTTTTTTCGGAATGTCGGTAGTCGGGTGGCTTACCAAAGCCATTTCTGGATGATTGAACTGAGTACCAAAATATTTAGATGTGAAAAAGAACCGACAGCAAGGTACGTCGTGGTCTAGGCCTAAGCAAGGAATGCAGTACAAATGAAAATCTTTATGAGGTATTTGCTTTCCACAAGGAACACAATTGTTAACGTTTACATCGGTTTACAGCAAGAAAAAGGATCCCCAATGGGGTACTTAGCTTAGTTGAAGACTTCAAATCTGAAACTCGAAAACGAAAATTTCAGGAGTCGGCCGACCGGCACTTGCGAACTGCTTCTGCTTCGGGCACCGCATGGCAAGAAAGACTGATGTGATGGTGTCGGCTGCATGCTTTATACCCCTGACTACCTGCCATGGAAGATGAGACAGCAACCGACGCAGGACCCAAGACTTTGATAATCAGGCTGACTGAGGGCTACCTGCAAGCAGATAACCCACATGTAATGACTGCAACAGTGAAACACGAAGAACATCTGTTTATGTATCTTTGTAAAAAACTGTTTTGTCATGAGTATGTTAAATGTATCTGCTGGAGCTTTTTCACCCTGGGCCTCTGATGAAAATGGGCTTTGCCAAGTCAGACTTTCACTGTCAACAAAGACAGACAAATAAATACTGCTGACACATGGACCTTAATGGATGAATGTGCCAAATCTGGATCAGATAAAATAAATTACCAAAATAATCTTGGGTGGCACATTGTAAAGGACCTAAGCCTTGTGAAACTGTCCAAGGAACAGCTCTCTTCCACTGATGAATACAAGACTTCCTGAACAGTAGGTCTGTTCTGTTTTCCTCTTTCAAGATGTCTAACGCTTGTAAGAAAAAGAGAGTTCCCGCCAAAAATGAAAACGAGATGCTGCTGACTGATGACCTAAAGCTCTGAGACTGAGATATAGTACCCTCCCCAGCTGCTTTGTCACTAAGGACTAGTGAAATGGCCGCGGTGGAAGAATAAAGCTCATCGTTAGAGAATACAATAGTTTGGACCAAGGTGGAACTCTAGAAATCAGACTGCTTTTATCTTATGCTTTGAGAAGTAAATTCTGAACAGTAAATAACTTGAACATTTCCTAAGCTTTGAGTTTATCTGAAGGCAAAAGCATTTGTCTTTCACACTTTGCTGTGTGAAATGAAAATGTACAGTTGCGTGCACTTTCCATAAATGTAGATGTTCAAGTGCATTCATGGTTGCAGTTCTGACTTGTGGAATTTCCTGCTGTGGAAATGCTTGGCTGGCCTGACTACCAGAGAATATTATCCCCTCCCTCCTGAAGCCAGCTGACGCCCTATTTGATGTCACTACATTTGGGTATAAAGCAAGTCGGCCACATGCAATATCCTCAGTACTTTCTTGCTCAACAAGTAGGAGTCCCCCAGTGTGTCCTTGAGGCTAGGAGTCTAGGACTGTGTATTTCAGAATAAGAGTGGAGGAAGAAGGGGCCACTCTCACTGAGAAGGTGAATATCCTAGCCTATCCCATAGGCCAGCAAGAAAGTAGGAAGGGAGGGACAGAATACAACAGTGAATACACTCGAACATCTACATTCATACACTCGAACATCTACATTTATATTAAGTGTACACAACCGCACTATGTTCTTCATGTTTCATTGTAGTAGTCCTAACATGGGATGATTGTGTATACAACCGCACTATGTTCTTCATGTTCCACTGCTGTAGTCCTAACGTGGGATGATTCCCAAAGCTGAACTGGAGGTTGAGTGGAAAGATTAAGGAGAAGCAAGGATGTCCTGTAAAATGGCAGTGGCAAGTCCTGCTCTGGACTTGGAAAAGGTAGGACAATGGTAATGTTTGAAGGTTTCCAAAATGCCCTTGGTGGCCACCCCTTTAAGAAAAGCAGTACAGGTAGCAGTGGCCCTGGTGGAATGTGTCCGCACAGCATCAGGGGGGCTTCATACCATGACACCTGTAGCAAAACAAGATATAGTGGGAGATCCAATTGGAAATAGTTTGTTTTGAAACTGGTTTTCCCTCAGAGCTACTGGCAAAAGCCATACAAAGTTGGCCTGATTTCCTGACATTCTTGGTTCTATCTAAGTAGTACTGCAGTTGCGTCACATCCAAAAAATGGAGGATCTTTTCTCCCTTGTTCTGAGGGTTAGGAAAGAATGTATGCAAGTGTATGGTCTGGTTTAAAGAAGTCTCTGTCATCACCTTGGGCATAAAGCAAGGGTTGGGCCTAAGAGACGTTCTGTCTGGGTGGGCAATGATGAAAGGTTACACACACATAAGGGCCTGACACCCTTCTGGCTAAGGTAATGGTTAGTAGGATGGCTGTCTTCCAGGTCAGGTATTTTATATCAACAGAAGCTGCTGGTTTGAAGGCTGGAGGGGGTGAGCTTCTCCAAAATGAAATTAAGGTCCCTCTAATTTCTCCAAATATTTTGGGTTTCTAATATCATGACTGGAATGGACCCCATCTATAAGACAAAGCGTGATTAAAGTTTATGAAATTAGTATTGTTTCAATCTTTGATGTCAGCCAAAAGTGCTCTTCACAGCACCTGCAATGGCCCGTTAATGACTCCTCCTGCAATTCGTATGGAGTTACATCTATCGGTAACATATCTAAATATCTCCAAGTAGTCACCCAACACTGTTTTGCTGCTGTTGAAAAATGGTTCTCCCACATTCTAATAATAGGACCTTTCACGCTCAATCCATCAAACGGCACCATCCTGAGCCTGTCACCAAACACCAAACTACTAGGGTGTTACTATGATCATAAGCTCAAATTTGATATGCATATTAGTCAAACCATTAAGACAGTAAACAAGAAACTTGGTTCCATGTACAGAATTAAGAACTTTCTAACTCCTTATACTAAACTAACCATAGCACGCTCACACCTTCTCTCCACCCTATTGTATGTCTCCCCGTGCTATCCTTCCTCAATAAAATGAGCTCAACAAACTCTCAGTTGCTTATAACCATATCCCTCACTGAACAAACTCTTGACCCCCTACTCAATCTCAACTGCCTCCGATCTCAAATAGTGTGTCCTACAAACTAATGAAATTAAAATAATTCAGGGTGATGTATTGGAAATCTTTGGAATTCCTCCTAATAACCTACCACTTCACTCAGCAATTTAAATTAGTCTCAAATCATTCCTTAAGGCACACTGGCTATGTCCTTATGACAATCCATTCTTCTCCTCTGAGATTAAAATCTTAATCCTCTTTACTGCTTAACGATCTGTATTTCTTACTTACACATCATGTACTTGTGAATTTAACAGAATGTAATTTTGAGTCTCTCTGTATTTTGTATACTAAGAAAATGGATATGTATCCAGTCAGACTAACCCGGTAAACAAATGTATAATAAATAATAAATAAATAAATAAATATGACTGTAGATTCTTTTTTATAAGACCCATTGCTCCTACTACTATTGGAACTGTCTAGGTATCTTACTTCCACATTGCCCACAATGTGCCCAATAACGACTCTGTCTACAATTCGTATGGAGTTACATATATCGGTAACATATCTAAGTTATAAGACCCGTTGCTCCTACTACTATTGGAACTGTCTGTGTATCCTTCCTCCACATTGCCTGCAGTGTGCCCAGTAATGACTCCTCCTGCAATTCGTATGGTGTTACATGAATTGGTTGTTGTTGTTGTTGTGTCTTTCTGCTTTTCCCGGTTAGGGGTTGCCATAGCGGAACTCCGGTCTGCTAATGATTGGTAGTTGATTTTTACGTGACGAGTTACCAGCCCTGATGCACAACCTTCAACGAAGGTACGCCCATTCACGCATGTCTCCATGCAGAAGTCGCTCTAGATGAGCATCGACCTGGACAGCATCTTACTGTGAGGTGACAACGCTACCGCAGCACCACCACCGCGGGATGTTACATGAATTGGTAACATATCTAAATACAATTGTAAATTCTTTTTTATAAGACCAGTTGCTCCTACTACTACTGGAACTGTCTGGGTATCTTTTCTTCCACATGGCTCTCGTTTCTGCCTGCAGACAGAGGTATTTTATGACTGTGTGTCTCTGTATGCAAAACACTATAGTCAATAGGTGTGGCGATTTCAATGATCAATGCTACTTTTGTCTTCTTTTCTTGGACCACTATTTCTTGCATCTATCATTTGGTCAGTTGGTATTGGGTGACTCCAAGTGATGTAAACTTCATCATTTTCAATGATTCTCCGTGGCTCATGTTTCCAGTGTTTTTCAGCCACTTCGATACTATAATATTTGCACAATCTCCAGTGTAACAATCTCGCCACATTATTATGCCTTTCAGTATACAGTCTTTCTGGCATTAGAGAGTCGCAACCAGCAATAAGGTGTGTGACTGTTTCCAATTCGGTTCCACAAAACCTACATATGTCTGTTTCTCCTACATGTTCAATGGACTTAGTAAACCAGCGTGTACGTAGCCCACTATCTTGGCCTGCCAATATTAACCTTTCATTTCTTGATGTAAATTCACCTCTCCTTAACCATTCCTGAGTTCGTTCTTGATCAACATAAGGCTCTTCCAGAAGTTTTCTATACTTGCAACTACATTTATGTTTTTTCCACATTTCTTGCCTTCTCATCTGGTCCTTCACCTTATATTCTTTCTTTTCTTTTTTAGCACATTCAGTTGCTGCCTGGTTTTTATCCACTTCTGGTTTGATTTCCATTCCTGCTTGACGTCGATATGCTACTGCTAAATTAAGCAGAGATGTCATCTTAGATTTATTCTCCTCATGTTTCAAAACTTTCACAACATTTGGGTCTTGTGAGGTCAGTAGATATGTGTGGAGTCCCACAACTGCAGATCTATGCATGTAATCAATTTCAAGGAGGCCCATCCCTCCTTCAGAACAGGGAATATATAATCTTGGTATGCACGGATTTTTATAAATCATTTGGTGAGCATGCATTCTTTCTCTGGTGTGGACCATCTAATGCTTGACTAGCACTTTGCTTCAGGCTCTGACAGCAAGAGATAACTGAGGTCATGGCTCCGGCGGCCGGCCAACTCGGTTTAATCCCAAAAGTAGTGACCTTGGATAGGATTGTCTCCTGGCTTCAGGATGAGGGGAAATTATCCTTTAGTAGTTGAGCCAGCCAAAGGTGTTCACAGTGCGAAATCCCACAAGTCAGGGCTGCAACAGTGAAACACAATCATCATCAAATTATGTTCACTTACCTGTTGTGATGTGTAGCAAACTAGCCCACTTCTGAAAGGTACTATACAAGTACAGATTTTTGAAATATATTCTTTGAAATAAAAAATCAACTCAGTAACCCCAGCAAATGCTGTAACAGGAACTATTCCAAAGCAAACTACATCATATTAACCAATAGTTTTTCAAAATTCAGTGCCCCTCCCAACTCAGACTTCACAGCAACCTATGCAGAATTGTTCATAGAGACTCTGTACAGTCA
This sequence comes from Protopterus annectens, assembly GCF_019279795.1. Classification (NCBI taxonomy): domain Eukaryota; kingdom Metazoa; phylum Chordata; order Ceratodontiformes; family Protopteridae; genus Protopterus; species Protopterus annectens. Next base: position 936,951,450 of record NC_056733.1, on the reverse strand, counting down.
TGTAAATTGCTGTATAGAGGCTGATCTTCCCACAAGAAGTAAGCCCAAAATAAATTTTAAAAACAAACCACACTAGTGGAATCCTAACCTTAACAGGGTATACAATAAAAGGAAAAAAGTCATGGCTAAAATCAGGTCAGGAAGAGCAACTCCCATAATGACAAGAATTATAAGTTATGCCATAACTTGGCATCTGTGTTGTTCATTTGCATTCTTCCTCATGATTGGGTTACAAATCCGACCCTCGGATCCAACTCTGCTGCATTTCTACAGACTAGGCTCCAAGTCTTGAGCGCCTCCCTCTACCCATAATGCTCTACCCTTTGCCCAGCCCTCTCAGACTGAGTTTGCTGCCCAAGTGTTTACAGAAAAAGAATGTAATCCTAATACAGGGACAGAAACAAAACCCGAGGCTGAAACTGGGAACAATAGGTTTCCAATAATTCCAAAGATCTTCTAGGAGCCGCAAGTTCGGGGGACGGCTGGGAGGGAAAGTGAGGAAGAATGAAAATGGACGACACCGATGCCAAGTTAAGGTAAGTACATAACCCCAAACGAAAACAACAGCAAGAACGACGTTACACCTATTTAAAAGGCGATCTACCAATGAAAACCTTAAAGCGATTAAAAACAAACCTGGAATAAAAATGCTGCCCCAGTCGCCACTTCAAATAAATACATAACGAATACATTTCAAACAATACAGCTAAAAAACATATTATAAATAAAGATAAATAAGAATACAACAAAAAACTATCTAGGTAATGGCCTCCTTTTGAGTATAGGTTTAATATATAGTTTACATTGAGCCCTTTGCCCTTGTTCGCTCTCATTCTAATAATCCAATTGAGTTCTTGCGTCTCTACTTTGTTTCTGGTATCACCCCCCAGGATATCTTCAGTAACAATCTCAATAACCATAAACTTAAACATATGTGTATTACCATTAACTAACACATCTTTAGCCAGGGCGTTAGTGCAGATAGAATTATTAATAAAATAGAGATGCGCTCTAATATGATCATGTAACCTTTGTCGTTTTCCCTATATAGGAGGAGCGACACTGTTGACAAATGGCTAAGTATACTAAATGATAAGCATTACAGGTGGCTATTGTTTCCCTGTGTCAGGGTGTAAAAAACTCCCTGTATTATCAATAAATTGGCACCAATTACATTTTAAACATGGAAAAGTGCCATACCTTGTCCCTACTTGTATGGGGTCTTTCTTCATTTTAGGGTAGCATAACATTCTTCTAAGATTCTTTTTGTTCTTATAAACAAAAGGAGGTTTTAACCCTACTACATGACGGACTTCAATATCAGAAGTCAGAACTCGCCAATACTTTTTCATAACTTTTATGATGGCCCTTATATTACTACAATTAGTAAGAGAAACACAAAACTGTGCATCTTTCCTATTCGATGGCACTGTCCAGGGCCCATCAGAAAAATAAGGTTTACCATCGGTACCCCTTAAACCAGTAACCCCCTCTACAGTATTATAACCTCTCTTCTCAAGTCTATTTTTCAATAATTCAGTCTTTCACTTAAAAGCTGTGACAGCAGCATTTAACCTTGAGGCCCTTAGACCTTGGCCTTTAATAATGTTGTTAAAAATAAGGGGGGATGCATACTTTTCCAAAGTAAGCATTTCTATAACATTTCTTACAATATGTCTTTGTTCTCATGGTACCATCACCCAATATAACTATAACATCTAAAAAGTCAATCTGCTCTCTAGAACTATTCGTAGTATCACTGATGTAATGGAAAAAAATTAACAATGATTCTTCACCATTTTCCCAGATGAGGAAGAGGTCATCCACAAACCTCCTATAAAACACTACACCATGTTGTCCCTGGATATGAGCCTCCTCCCATTTGGCTAAGACTAAAGTGACGTAGCTACTGGCACATGAAGTGCCCATAGTTACGACATCCCTCTGTAGGTAAACCGAATCACCGAACATAAACGCATTATTTTCTAACACTAATTCCATGAACAAAGAAGTTCAAAGAAACTGCTGTTAAACTCATTATGTGCAGCTAAATATTCTTTTAACATATGAATGCCTACTGAATCCGGAATACATGTGAAAAGAGACTGAACATCAAGTGTTACAAGAATATAATTACTGTTCAAATTTCTATGAGAGATGAACACATATAAATCATTCATAAATTGTGTGGTGTCCCTTAAGACATACACATTTTTATCTAATAAGGGTCACCAACCCCTAGCTGATACAATTGGCCTGAATGGACATCTCTCAGGATTTTTATGTATTTTTGGCAGGCCCTGTATAGTAGGAAAAACAGGATGTTCACATATCAGATATTTATAAAGATATTTATAAAGATCCAATGTAATGTTTTGTCCTAATAAACAATCCAGAAGTGTGTTATTGACTCTCCTTATCATAGAGTCTAAAACATTCTCTAGTGATTTTAGTGTGCATTTCAGCTACACTTAACATGGTATACATAGAATCATTCTAAAAGTCAGAATCCATTATAACCACAGGACCTGCCTTGTCCGCTGGCCTAATACAAATATTATTATCACACATTAAATTCCTCAAAGCAGTAAACTCTTCTCTAGTTAAGTTTTCACGCTTCCTACCGAACTTCTTTTGACTAAACAGTTCAGAAATTTCCTCTTGATATAACCTCTCAGAAATATCTAGGGCAGCATTATTACTTGGAGTATACAAACTAGGTTTGTGAAAATTAAAACCCACTTTAGAGACGTCAAAATCTTTAAACTGTACTTTCAACAGAACGTTCGTTACAAAAATGTTTAAATCTATCAGTCTGTTAACAGAGTTCCCTGAGTTGGAATGAAATTCATACCTTTGTTCAATAACGATAACTCACCTTCAGTCAATATTTTGTGAGAAATATTCCAAACTAAGGAGTCTTCGTTTTTTCCCCTTTCCTTTTCAATGACTGGTGATGGGAATCGTCCAGAGTAAGTTTTGTTTTGGTTCTCCCTCTGCTCTGGGACCTCTGCCGTCTTGCCAAGTTGATTGGCAGAGGAAAAGGGAGATCATCATCACTAGATGAACGCCGGAAGCTACTGTTGGAATAAAAAGCAGTACAAGTGTATGCAGCCTCTTTCAATTTCTTTCTGGCTCCCAAATTAACATTCATTCTTTCAGAATGCTTCACAGAGGCATCATGGCCATACACCTGCACACCAAAAGTAATGCCGACATTAATATTTCCTGTGCATAATGCCACATCATCTGAAACTGAAGAGGCTTCTCTACACCTATCATTGGTGGCAGTTCAAGTGGGTGTTGCCATTCAACTTTGCAGACCATAGGTTGTTGGACTGGATATTGCCATCCAGCTTCAATCGTTATAGGTTGCTGTAAGGGGTGTGGAGCCTCTCTCTCTCTCTCTCTCTCTCCCAATTAGTTTGTCTTCTCTATAAGCTGTCCTGGGCCAAGTAAAAACAAAATTGGCAGCGAAGTCAACTAGATTCCTATCCAGCTTTTTCTGCTTTTGAAAAATAAGTTTATGTTCAAAAACTAGGGCAAAATCCAAAACATGCCCTAGCTTACCGTCTACTACATCAGCTGGAAAGTTAGAGTAGAGATTGTCCTGCAAAGTTAGAACAGAAGCCATAAGCCGATCTTCCTTGGTTTTAAAAAATTGAATCAGAAGTTTCAAGTAATTGAAACTTTGATCTAAGTTCAGTTTCTGCTATTTGACTAAATTCGGCGTAAGTGTCTCCATAAGTGGGCATATTAATAACCCTTAGCCCACGGGGTATAACCTGAAGTTTCAAACAAGCTTCAAAATACCGCTGTGTCTACAAACGTTTCAGCTTAAACAAAATATCCTCCAGCTGAAACATCTTTTTTCGCAATGCTGCAAAATAATATTCAACTTGTACATCAACACTAGGATTCAAGCTTGTATAACCCAAGAGTGAATATCATTCTTATTAAGGACATCTCTCAGTCTTTTCGCCATATTAACGTAAACACCGGAATGTGGAACATAATCCAGTTCAATTGTATTAACATTCCCTTCAGCCATGGTTCTCTTTTGCTGTAAAATCTGTAGATAACTCCAAATTAAAATAACAGCAAGAAAGACAAAGGGTTCACCAAACAACACTGTAAAAAAAACAGCGCAGACACTATAAAATGTAGAAAAGATATCTGAACCAAACCACGGCTGGAACAAGGTATAAAAATCAGTCCATTTACAACAGATAGAAAAATGTTTATTGTTGGCGCTTTCACAGTTCAAACTGACTGTTTCATCAGACAAACTTCTAAAAACATTACACCTATTTAAAAGACAATCTACCAATGAAAACCTTAAAGCAATTAAAAACAAACCTGGACACAAATATCATCAATTGACATTCTGGAAGAAAAAGCCGATGACATAGCCATAGATCTAGTAGAATGTACTTTAGGAGGATGGGGCAACTGTAGGCCATTTCTGGAAAAAATTAGAGAAATGCAGTCTGTAATCCATTTAGCAAGGGTAACTTTCGAAATTTCTTGGCCTAGGCAGTTGGGTTAAAAGGACAAAAATATCTGATCAGACTTCCTACACTGTTTTATTCTGTGGAGATAAAAATGTAGTTGTCTGTGAAAATCAAGAACATGCAGCAAATGTCCCTCTTATTAGAGAAACTGGGAAAGAAAACTGGCAACTGAATGGACTGATTCAAGTTAACCTCAGTGGCTACTTTGGGCATGACAGAAGGAACGGTATGAAGGAAAGATAGAGTTGTTTATAAAAATAATGTATGGTGGTCTAGAAGACAGAGCCTGAATTTTGGAAATCCTTCTGGTGATGTGATAGCTACCAAAAAGGTAGTTTTCCATTAAAGAAATTTAATTTCACAGTCAATGGATGGTTCAAAAGATTTTTGAGTTAGGCCTTGGAGAAAGATGGTTAGATCCCACGGAGGGGAAGCATCCTTAACCGGGGGTCAGAGCAGAAAAATTCTACATATTCTTGAAGCAACAGGGGAACCGAAAAGATTCCCAGAATGAAAATTAGATATAGATCCCAACTGAAGCATAACAGCTGAAAAACTAACACCCCTCCTTAAAGAGAGACCCCAGAAAGGAAAGAATAATTGAGAGTGGAGATGAAAAAGGATCGATGTCCTACTTGGATGTCCAAAAGCCAAATCTTTTCCATTTGCTTCTATATACCTTTTTGGTAGAAGATTTCTGTGAAGCTAGCGCAATGACTAACAGGAAGCAAGCAAGGACCTCTGTACCATTACTGGAACTGCAGAAACCAAGCAGTCAGTTTGAAAGTCTGCATATTCAGATGATAACCCTTGATGGGTGGGACAAGAGATCCTGTCTAGGTTCCAGTGTCCATAGAGGATATTTTAGGTGAGACCAGAGAAAGCAGAACAAAACATGACATGTCCAGAAGGGGGCAATGAGGATTACTGAAGTCTTCAACCATGTGGCTTTCTGCAGAAACTCTGGAATCAATGGAAGAGGAAGACAGGTATAGAGGAGACTGGGGGGGGTAATCATGAGCTACAGCATCCTTCGGAGACTCCCCTGGAGGGGGGATCAGAGCAAAGTACATGCTGCACTTGTTATTCTGAGGAGACACAAACATGTCACAGCAAAGTTGGCCCCAATAGCTGACAATCAAGTTTGCTACTGATTGAGGGACAACTCATAAGGAGTCAGAATGGACCTGCTGAGTTTGTCTGCAAGAATGCTGGAATTCCTCAGTATGCGAGTTTCAAGTAGAAAGTGGTCTGAAGATATTGCTCATTCCCAGACCCTCATGGCCTCTCTCCTTGTTTGTTGATATACCAAGATTACTAACATTGTCTGTGTGAATTACAATAGTTCCTAGAGGGAGAACGTCTTGAAAGGCTTGCACCATGAGAAGGACTGCTCTCATCTCCAGAACACTGATATGCAATCTGGTCTCTATGCGAGTCCACGTGCCTTGGATCATCTTTCCCTTGAAATGCCCCTCCAACCCCAACTGGGAAGCATCCGTGGTCACCGTGACTGTGGGGACAGGGAGAAGGAATGGCTTGCCGATGGCTAGGTTGTCCAAAAGAAGCCACCGTCAAAGATGCTTTCTGCAAACAGGAGTCAGCTTGATAGGACCAGATAGAGGCTGGTATAGAATAGACTACTGAACAGCCACGGTCCACTGAAGCACTTGCATAAAAAAAACTTGCTAATGGGACAAGAGTGATGGCAGCCACCATAGACCCAAGAGCTTAAAGTACTAGTCTTGCTGGTGGAGATGGAAGAACGAAAATAGTTTGAACATGGTCTCTAAATGTTTGTATGCGGTGATGGGGTACCGATGCTTTTTGATCCGACATGTCTAGAAGAGCCCCAAAGAATTCCAAACTCTATGCCAGAGATAGGCTTGATTTCATCAGATTTATGGTGATACCAAAAGGGTTGGATATCTGTAACAAGTAAGCCCTGGCTTGAATAAGTTGATGTCTAGTTGGGGCAGTCAGAAGCCAGTCATCCAAATATGAAAACACTCAGAATCCTTTCAGTCTCAGGTGAGCTGAGACTATGCCATGCATTTGGTAAACGCCATGAGGCTATGCTGCGTCCAAAGGGCAGAGCCATGAATTGGTAATAACTGGCTCCCAGCCTGAAGTGTAGATGACTCCTGGAGCATCTGTCCATTTTAATGTGATAGTATATGTCCCGTAAGTCTACAAGCACATTCAATCATCCTTTTGGAACAGCGGTGAGATGGACTGAATTGTAACTATTCAGAAAGTACAGTTGTGCACACTTACCATAAATGTAGATGTTCGAGTGCATTCACTGTTGCAGTCATCACACTTGGGTTATCCTGTGAGGGGTAGCCCTCAGTCAGCCCGAATACCAGAGCTTAGTATTTCTGCGTCGGTTGCTGTCACTTCAGGACTGACATCAGGTCATCGGGGGTATAAAATCAGGCAGCCGACACCATTACATCAGTTTTTCTTGCCCCAAATGTCAGGAGCCCCCAAATAGGGAGCTAAGTTATGGTGGAAAAACACCACCAGTAAAAAGTAAACACCAGTAGCCCTGTAAGGGGTGAGAAAGAGAGCTAGTGAAACAGAAAGACAGAGAGACAAGGGGGCTGGAGGGTGGGAAAAGTACAGTTGTGTACACTTACCATAAATGTAGATGTTCGAGTGTATTCACTGTTGCAGTCATTACATTTGGGTAATCTGCTGGCAGGTTGCCCTCATTTGGCCTGATTAACAAAGTCTTGGGTCTTGAGTCGGTTGCTGTCCCTTCTTTCATGACGTCAGGGGTATAAAACATGCAGCTGATGCCATTACATCAGTTTTTCTTGCCCCAGATGTCAGGTGCCCCCCAAATGGGGAGCAAATAAAATTAAAAACACAAAAATATACCTCCAACCAAAAGCAAATACACCAAAAAGGCTTTTAAGCATAGTAAAGGAAAGCAGAGGTATAGTAAGACAAAATAAGGGGGCTGGAGGGAGGGTAACCAGGACTGCAACAGTGAATACACTCGAACATCTACATTTATGGTAAGTGTACACAACTGTACTATGTTCTTCGTGTTTCACTGTTGCAGTCATTACATTTGGGCAGATTCCCAAAGCTATGGGTGGGAGGATGGGTTTATACAGCATTAGGACCAGCTATAAGGCCCTGCAAGATGGCAGTGGCAAAGCCAGCTCTGGATTTAGAGAAAACTGGTAAATGATAATGCTTGGTGAAAGTATGTACTGAACTCCAGATAGCAGCTTCTAGAATATCCCTGGTAGGAACACCTCTGAGAAAGGCTGCAGAAGTAGATGCAGCCCTGGTAGAATGAGATCTGATTCCCTGTGGGATAAGTTTTCCATGGTCTTATAGCAGAAATGAATGCAATGGCTTATCCATTTAGAAATGGTTTGTTTTGAAATAGCCTTCCTATCTGCCCCAGCAGCAAATGCCACTAGCAATTGTTCAGATTTTCTTCGAAATTTAGTTCTGTCCAGGTAGAATCTAAGTTGTCTGTGCACATCCAAGGAATGCAGATTCTGTTCCCCTTTGTTCTGCAGATTGGAATAGAAGGTTGGCAAATGAATGACTGGTTAAGAGCCACACTGGAAACCACCTTGGGCATGAAGGATGAATTGGTCCTCAGAGATACCCTGTCTGCATGAAAGATGATGAAAGGCTCCACTGCCATAAGGGCCTGTAATTCAGATATCCTTCTAGCTGAAGTGATTGCTAATAAGAAGGCTGTTTTTCAAGAAAGAAATTTTAAGTCTGCAGTAGCAGCTGGCTCGAAAGGAGGTAAAGTGAGCTTTTCCAAAATAAAGTTAAGGTCCCAGACAGGGGTAGGAGATCTCCTGGGTGGTCTCAAGTTCTTTGTCCCTCTGAGATACTGCTTGAGCAGGGGATGAGAAAAAAGGGGTGGTTCTGTGTTATAGAGAGCTGAAATAGATGAAGTGTGGATTTTAATAGAGGAAAAAGACAGGCCCTTGTGAAGCATCTCAGTTAAGTATTGCAAAATCTGAGGTAAATTAGACGCTGCTGTGCTCATCCCTAAAAATTGGTTCCAGGCACAGAATCTTTTCCATTTGTCAGCATAAGACTTTCTAGTACTAGGTCTTCTCGCCTCCAAGATGACATCCATCACAGGTTTGCTGAGGGATGCTAAGGGTGAATTTAAGTGATTAGCCAAGCTGCAAGGCTCAATGTTGGGAGCTGATGGTGCAGAATTTGGTTGTCCTGCTGAGACAGCAAGGAAGGTGCCATCGAGATATTTGTGACACACTGCTCAGGAGTGGGTACCAGTGTTGGCATGGCCACTCTGGAGCAATCAAAATCATTTTTGGTTTGTCCTGTTTGACTTTTAGCCGAACTTTGGAGAGCAGAGGCAGAGGGGGAAAGGCGTAGACTGATAGGTTTTTCCAGCTGAAGGACAGAGCATCCACTTTCCAGTCTTTTTTGTGAGTCCTTGTGCAAAATTTGTCCAACTGGTAGTTCTGGGGGGAGGCAAATTGATCTATGTCTGGGATCCCCCATTTGCTTGTCAACATGTTGAAAATCCATGGTTCCAGTTTCCACTCATGTGGGTCCATGAGATTTCTGCTTAGTCCGTCTGCCAGTTTATTCAGTTTTCCTGGCAGGAATTGAGCTTGTAGTTGCACTTGGTAGCTCAAGGCAGTGTTCCACAATGCTATGGCTAGTCTGCAGAGGGGATAGGAATGTGTACCCCCCCCCCGCTTGTTTATGTACCACATAACCGTGGTGTTGTCTGTCTTTACCATTAGTTGTCCTGGATGCATGTAGTCCTTGAAGGCTGTCAGAGCATTCTGTACAGCTAACATTTCTTTTTGATTGATATGTAGGTGCATTTGATTTGGGTTCCATTTGCCCTGAATGCACTTCCCTGCCAGGTGAGCCCCCCATGCATAGTCTGATGCATCTGTAGTTAGGGTTTGGGCAGCAGAGGGTAGTGTGAATGGCAGTCCCTTGTTTTGGTGGCAGGCCTCTGCCCACCATAGGAACTCCAGGCATAGGCAAGGTATGATAGGAATCATTGTTTCCAGGCTGTGACAATGTTGACTCCATAGACTTTTTAAGTACCACTGAAATTTCCTCATATGCAGTCTTGCATATGGAATTAGAAGAATGCAGGAGGCCATGAACCCCAAGGCTTGCAGTATTTGTCTTGCAGATAGCAGGGTTTTTGTGGCCACTTGTTTGAAGTAAGTTACCACATGAATTTGCTTTTCTGGCATGAGGAAAGCCATCTGGGCAGTTGTATTCAAGCTTGCACCCAGGAATGTAATCTGTTGAGAGGGTACCCAGTTGTGATTTCCTTTCGTTTATGGTGTACTCTAGACAAGTTAGAACCCTTTTGAGAAATGCCAGATGATTTAGAAGTATGGCCTGGTTTTCTGCCTGAATTAGACAATTGTCCAGGTATGGATATATTTGAATATTTCTTTGCCTGCAAAATGCAATTACTGGAGCCAGGCAATTTATGAATACCCTGGGCGCAGTAGACAAGCCAAAGGGCAGTGCAGAGAACTGATAATGCAAGTAGCCTGCTTTGAAGCATAGGTATCTTCTGCAAGATTCCCTGATTGGGATATGCAGGTAAGCTTCTTTTAAATCTAGAGTTGCCAGCCAGGCATCTTTATCTAGCACAGGAAGTAACTGGTGAAGAGACAGCATCTTGAATTTTGGAATGTCCAGAAAGGTGTTTAGAGCAGACAGGTCCAGAATTGGATGCCAGGATTTGTCTTTTCTGGGTACCAGGAAAATCCTGGAAAAGAAACCTTGCCCCTTTTCCTCTTCTGGTACTGGTTGAATAGCCCCCATGTTTAAGAGGGAAAGTACTTGTTTAAGAGCCTCTGCCCACTGGTTTGGGGGCAGGTCTGGCTACCCGTTTGGTGTTGGCAACGTGTGGAAATGAAATCTGTATCCCTGGGACACTATATTTAAAACCCATTTGTCCTGGGTTATGAGTTCCTAGTTTTTTGCATGAAGAGCAATCTTTCCCCCAAAGGGGCGGCTAAAAGGTAAGTGCTTGGTAATTTTAAAGGAAATTCATTGAGACTGTTTACCATAGGGGGGTGTCTTGTTATTTCTAGGAGCCCCCCCCATTGCTTAGTTCTGAGAGTCCCTTGGGACTGAAACCTGGTGCTTTTGGTGTGTCTGGGTTTGGCTTGAGTGGATCTGGAAGGAGCCTGAAAGGACCAATTCTTAGTAGGCCAGTGCCTACTAAATCTTGGAGGTTGCACTTGTAAGAAATCTTTAACAGTTTGCATAGATTTAGCTTTATCTTCCATCTTTTTTTAGAACTTCTTCAGCTTATTGCCAAACAGGTGGCCCTGATTTAAAGGAGCATCCAACAATTTTGCTTTAACATAATCAGGCAGAGATTGCTCCTTAAGCCAAGCATGCCTTCTAAGCACAGACCCAGTTAGAGCAGCCCTGCAAGAGGCCTCTTAAGAATCAAAACCACATTGCAAAGTATGTTTTCCAACTTGTTCAGCAGAATGCAATAAATCCTGTAAATCTTTATTTTCACACAGTCAGAAATCAACATAATTTTCTGTTTAAGCAGTCCAATAATATGCTGTTGATATTTTAACATATGAAATTGGCAGTTTAAAGCCCTGATTGCCAAGGCTGCTGAAGTATAAACCTTTTGACCCCATCTATCCAGCGCCTTGGAGTCTCTATCAGAAGGGGTAGGATTTTTAGCAGTAGAAGCCTTTATGTCCTTGGGCACCTGAGAAATGGTTTCTGGATCCGCAACAGGATTTTTGAAAAGGAACTTGTGGGACTCAGGAACCCTGTAGTATCTGTCAGGTTTACTAGGAGCCGGAGGCAGGGAATCAAGGCCCATACTGGATTCTGAAAACACATCATCAACAATGTCTAGTACAGGAGGTACAGCCAAAGGCCTATGCCGAGGTAGAAGAAGGAAATCCCTAAGCCTCTTTTTAGATTCAGAAAATTCCTGAATTTCCCAGTGGAAATGCTCCCTTAAGGTATATAAAGTTTCCCCAAAAGAAAAGTCCTCGGGGGGGAGCAGAAGGAATGGAATCCTCTGCATCAGAATCCTCATAAGTAGGTATGGACAAATCCAGGTCATTGGAAGAGTCAGAAGAAACAGAGTCTTGATCAGAAGATTAATAGTCAAGCTCAGCCCTAGGCCTCTTAGGAGCGGGGGGGGGGGGGGTTGACTACCCCTGATTAGAGAAATAAGAGCTTCAGCCATTTTGATCATTTGTTTTTTAGGCATAGGGGCCTGAATATGTGGCCTGATCATCGGTTTTTTAGACATAGATCGAGATTTAGGCCTTAGTATAGAAGGTGGAGTTGGTTTAATATGCAAGTCTGTAGGCCTGAATACACCCTCAGAAGCCGGTGCCTGCACAGTGGCTCCGGACCCATCCAAGGTACATCTGCGGGTTCCATAGGTGAAGCATCTCGTGGCATACCAGACTCCAAATGGGTTTCAGTAGAGGTCTGAGAGTCAGAAGTAGCGGTATTAGGGGCTGCGAAAGCATCTCACTGAGTACCGGCGAACTGGCGACTGGCTTAGGAGAAGTGTCGTCAGCAGTTTTGGACCTTGACGGCCTGTCTGTCTTTTTCTTTGCGTTTTTTCAGAATTCCGGTAGTTGGATGGCTAACCGACATAATTTCTGGATAATTAAACCGAGAACCAAAATATTTAGAGGCAAAAATGTACCAACAATGGATAGTGCACTGATTAAATAAAGTACAAAACTGACAGCAAGGTACGTCGTTGTCAGGGCCTAGGCAAGGAATACAGTACAAATGAAAATCTTTATGAGGTATTTGCTTTCCAAAAGTAATGCAATTATTAACTTTTACTGACATCGGTAAGGAGCAAGAAAAAGTTTCCCCAACGGGGTACTTAGCTTTAAGTTGAAGACTTCGGTTCTGAAACTCGAAAATGAAAATTTCTGGAGTCGGACGACTGGCACTTGCGAACTGTTTCTGCTTCGGGCACCGCACGGCAAGAAAGACTGATGTAATGGCATCGGCTGCATGTTTTATACCCCTGACGAACTGATGTCATGGAAGAAGGGACAGCAACCGACGCAGGACCCAAGACTTTGTTAATCAGGCTGACTGAGGGCAACCTGCCAGCAGATTACCCAAATGTAATGACTGCAACAGAGAAACACGAAGAACATCCAGGACTGCAACAGTGAATACACTCTTACGTCTACATTTTTGGTAAGTGTATACAACTGTACTATGTTCTTCGTGTTTCACTGTTCCAGTCATCACACTTGGGTTGATTCCCAAAGCTGAACAATGGGTGGAGGCAGTCAAGAAGAGTTTGGGCTGGCTAGTATGCCCTGCAGGACTGCTGTTGCAAAGCCCGCCCCTGGATTTGGAAAAGATAGGCAGGTGGTAATGCTTGGTGAAGGTATAGACAGAACACCAAGTAGCAGCTTCCAGAATGTTCCTGGTAGGGACTCCTCTGAGAAAGGCTGTAGAAGTTTCCCTACTGGAATGCGTTCTGACCCCCTGATGGGGTGGTTTCCCATGGTGTTTGTAACAGAAATGGATACTGTGTGCAATCCATTTGGACATGCTTTGTTTTGATATGGCCTTGCCCTTTGCCTTTGGTGCAAAGCTGACTAGTAACTGGTCAGATTTCCTGAAGGGCTTAGTCCTATCCAGGTAGTATCTGAGCTGTCTGTGCACATCTAAGGAGTGCAGGATCCTTCCCCCTTATTCTGAGGATTAGGGAAAAACGTGGGCAAATGGATAGATTGGTCGACAGCCACACTGGACACCACTTTAGGCATAAAAGTAGGGTTAGTCCTGAGGGAGACCCTGTCAGCATGGAAAGTAATGAAGGGTTCCACAGCCATAAGTGCTTGTAGCTCAGACACTCTTCTAGCTGAAGTGATGGGTAGAAGCAGGGCTGTTTTCCAAGAGAGGAATTTTATCTCTGCTGATGCTGCAGCATCAAAAGGGGAAGGGGGGGGTAGCGTGAGCTTTTCCAACATAAAATTAAGGTCCCAAGCAGGGGTGGGTGCTCTCCTTGATGGCCTTAAGTTGTTTGCCCCTCTGAAGGTACTGTTTGATGAGAGGGTGAGAGAAGAGAGGTGGGCTCAGTGCTGTAATGAGCAGAGATGGCAGAGGCATGGATCTTAATGGAGGAGAAGGACAGGCCTCTGTGGAGTAGGTCTGCTAAGTAATCCAGGATGACAGGTAAGGAGGGTTGTGCTGTATCCACTCCTTTAGAGTGAATCCAGGAACAATATCTTATCCACTTATCAGCATAGCATTTCCTTGTACTGGGTTCGTCTGGCTTCACGTATGGCATCCAGTACCTGCTTGCTTAGGCTAGCCACTGGAGGAGAATTCAAGGAATAAGCCAGGCTGCAAGGTTCAGGGTCTGCAATTACGGATGCAAGAACAGTCCTTCCTGCTGAGTCAGGAGGGTTGGGATCCAGGGTAGGTGCCATGGTGGCACCGGTGACAGACTGCACAGTAGTGGGTACCAGTGTTGGCATGGCCGGTTGGGGGCAATGCCCTTGGTCCTTCCTCCCTTATCTTGAGTAATACTCTTGTAAGGAGAGGCAGAAGGGGAAATGCATAGATTGAGAGGTTTGCCCTCTGGAAGAATAGGGCATCCACTTTCCAGGCCTTGTTGTGAGGTACCCTGGTGCTGAATTTTCTGAGCTGGTGGTTGTAGGGGGAGGCAAACAGGTCCACCTTCGGGGTACCCCATTTGTGGGTCAGAAGGCTGAAGGTGTTGTGGCCTAAATGCCAATCGTGTGGGTCTAGGAGATTTCTGCTTAAGTTGTCCGCCAGAGAATTTTGTTTGCCTGGCAGGAATTGAGCTTGCAGGTGAATATGAATGGCTGAGGTGGTTACCACAGAGTCATGGCTAGCCTGCAGAGTGGATAAGAGTGGGTTCCCCCTGCTTGTTGATGTACCACATCACTGTGGTGTTGTCAGTTTTTATTAGAAGGGGGCCCGGTGAGAGTAGGGATCTGAAAGCTGTCAGAGCATGCTAAACAGCTAGCATCTCTTTTTGGTTGATGTGCAGATGAATTTTGGTTTGTGTTCCAATGGCCCTGAATGCACCTGCCGTCTAGATGTGCATCACAGACACAGTCTGATGCATCTGTGGCTAGGGTCTGGGCGACATGGGGTTGTGTAAAGGGAAGCCCCTTGTTGTGGTTGCATGCTGCTGTCCACCAAAGAAACTCTTTCCTTAGACAAGATATGATAAGAATGATAGTTTCCAGGTCATGAGAATGTTGGCGCCAAAGACTTTTTAAGTACCATTGAAGTTTCCTAATATGCAGTCTGGCATATGGAATTAGTAGAATGCAGGAGGCCATGAACCCTCGAGCCTGCAGGATTTTCCTTGCAGATAGCTGGGTTCTGGTGGTCATTTGAGCGAAGTAGCCTGTCAGATAGGCTTGTTTTTCTGGAGTAAGGAATGCCATATGGGATGCTGTGTCCAAGCTTGATCCCAGGAATACATTTTTTTGACTGGGGACTAGTTTGGATTTCTTTTCGTTGACAGTGTACCCCAGGGAGGTTAGAAGGTCCTTTACAAATTTCAGGTGCTGCAACAGCTTTTCCTGACTATCTGCCTGAATCAGGCAATCATCCAAGTAAGGTTAAATTTGAAATCTTTCTCTGTCTGCAATAGGCAATGACTGGAGCCAGGCATTTTGTGAAAACTCTAGGAGCAGTGGATAAGCCAAAGGGAAGTGCAGAGAACCAATAATGCATACATCCTGCCCTGAAACGTAGATATTTCCTGCAGGAGTCCCTGATTGGGATGTGCAGATAGGCCTCCTTTAGGTCTAGGGTGGCTAACCAGGCATCTTTGGACAGCATAGGGAGAAGCTGCTGTAGGGTGAGCATTTTGAATTTTGGTACCACCTGGAAGGTGTTTAGAATGGATAGCTCTAAAATTGGGCGCCAGGTGCCCTCTTTTCTGGGTACCAGGAAAAGTCTGGAATAAAAACCTTGGCCTATCTGTTCTGCAGGAACAGGCTGAATTGCCCTTATGGAAAGCAGGGATGGAACTTGGTTTTGTGCCTATGCCCATTGGTTTGGAGGAAGGTCTGGGAACCCTTTTGGGGTTGGCAGTGTGTGGAAAGAAAATTTGTACCGCTGGGATATTATGTTGAGGACCCATCAACCGTTGGTGATGGAGGTCCAATTTTTTGTATGGTGGGCAAGTTTTCCTCCTAGGGGCACGAGCAATTGGGCAGAGGTGAGGAGTGGAACTGAGGAGTCATTTTGAATTATTTCCGTAAGGGGGTGGCTTAGCACTCCCTGTTTTAGAAGTGGAGGTACTCCATTGCTTAGACCTCTGCATACCCTGAGACTGTAATCTGGGGGGTCTGTTTCCCCTGGGTCCAGTTTGAAATGGCCTTGAGGGACTGGAAAGGACCAATGTTTCAAGGGGCAATGCCTACTAAATCTTGGAGGCTGCACTTGCATATATTCTTTGACTGTCTGCATTGATTTAGCCTTTTCTTCCATCCTTTTTAAAACGCTTCTGCTTTGGTGCCAAACAGATTGTCCTTGTTCAGAGGAGTGTCCAACAATTTTGATTTGACATGGTCTGGCAAGGTCTGCTCCTTAAGCCAGGCATGCCTTCTAAGTACAGAACCTGTGGCTGCTGCCCTGCAAGATGCTTTTAAGGCGTCAAACCCACATTGCAGGGTATTGCTTGCTGACTTGGCTTGCAGAATGCATAAGCTCCTGTAATTCTTTATTTTCTGCACAGTCAGGAAAGGTAGATAATTTTTGTTTAATAAGTTCCATAGTATGTTGCTGGTATTTCAGCATGTGGAAAAGACAATTCAATGCTCTAATGGCGAGAGTTGCAGAGGTGTATACTTTTTTACCCCATCTGTCTAAAGCTCGGGAATCCTGGTCCGAAGGGGTGGGATTCTTAGCTGTAGTAGCTTTTATTCCTTTAGGTCCTTGGGAGATGACCTCTGGGTCAGCAGTAGGATTTTTGAAGAGAAATTTGTGAGAGTCATGGACTATAGTACCTGTCAGGTTCCCTTGGAGCAGGGTAAAGTATCAGGAGTTAGACTGGATTCCATAAAGACATCATCCACAACATCCAGAGAACAGGAGGGATAGCTAAAGGTCTGTGCTGTGGTAAATCTAAAAATTCCCGGAGTCTCTTTTTGGACTGAGGATAATCCTGGCATTCTCAGTGGAAATGCTCTCTCAAAGTATGTAGGATTTCACCAAAAGAAAAATCCTCTGGAAGTGAGGCAGAAGGAATGGATTCCTCTGCATCTGAATCCTCATAGGCAGATAAAGGCATGTCTTCGTATTCAGAAACCTCAGAGTCGTCGGACTCTTGGTCAAATAAAGCTGCTGGGGACAAGTCTATTTTTCTTTTAGCATGGGAAGGTTGGCTTCCCCTAATCAGGATGATCAGGTCTTCTGCCATTTTAAGCATCTGAGATTGTGGCAAAGAAGTAGGTGCTTGAGTTTGGGTCGTCGTTTTTTAGACGTAGCTCGTACTCTTGGCCTTAGAAAATCGGTAGTTTTAGAAAGAACTGAAGATGCAAAAGAAGTCGTCGGTTTATATCTAATATCAGTAATGAGAACTTCCTCAGAAGCTGGTGCCTGCACAACGACTCTGGACCCATCCAAGGTAGAGACATCCACAGGTTCCGTAGTCAAAGAGAGTCTCGCAGCAAAGCGACTCCAAATGGGTCTCACTAGCAGCCTGCAAATCCATCTAAGTGGGCATCAGAGGCTGCAAAAGTGCCTCGCTGAGTACCGGTGAACTGGCGACTAGCTTAACGGAAGCATCATTGGGCAGTTTTGGACCTATGCGGCCTGTCTCTGTCTTTATCCTTATGTTTTTTCGGAAGATCGGTAATCGGATGGTTTACCAAAGCAATTTCGGAAAACGGAGATTGAGAACGAAAGTATTTAGCTACAATAAGGGCCCAACAACGAATAGTTCGGCAGTTGAACAAAGCACAAAACCGACAGCGAAGTACATCATGGTCTAGGCCTAAACAGGTAATGCAGTAAAAAATGGAAACTCAGTGTGGTATTTGCTTTCCACAGGCGAGACAACTGTTAACTTTTTCTAACATTAGTTAGAGCAAGAAAAAAGGATCCCCCAATGAGGTACTTAGCTTAAGAAGACTTCACAATGATTCAATTTCGGAAAACGAAAACTCGGGTAGCGGCTGACCGGCACTCGTGCGAACTGCTTCTGCTTTGGGCTCCTCGGCAAGAAAGACTGATGTAATAGGTTCACAGGTAGGTACTAGGCTATTGGCCCTAGGGCCTATATAAGCCTAGCCAAAAAGGTACCATGGCTTTTGCCACCCAAGAAAATTATTTTCCTGTGCGCCTGTCGAGCATAGGTTCATAGGTATGTACTAGGCTATCGGCCCAAGGGCCTACGTAAGCCTAGCCAACAAGGTTCCCTGGCTTACGCTACCCAAGAAAGTTATTTTCCTGTGCCACTGTCGAGCAGAGACACAGAAGTGATCCCCGGGGTGTATTTCCTATTTCCCATCCACTCATCAAGATTTTTCTTGAAGAGTGCTAATGAAGAACTTTGCTTGACATAGATGGGTAGCCTGTTCCAGAGTATGGGAAGTCTCTGGGACAGGAATCTATCCCTCTAGCATGTCCTGTTTATTGTGGTGACAAGGTTTAGGTCCCTAGAGCATGTAGCTCAGAGGGATTGGGATTTCTTTAGGTGTAGCATGTCCAACAGCTCTGGGTTTGACATAGCTTTATATGTTAGGCAGAGATCACCTTGGAGTAGGCGATATACTACGGAGTAAAGCTGGAGTTTTTCGAGGCAGTCAGTGTAGGGCATTTGTTTGAAGCCAGGAATCCTCTTTGTGAGGTACTTCTGTGGCCTTTCTAGCTGCTGCAGATGCCTTGTGAGGTACATTCCAAAAGGGGCACTGTACTCTATAATGGGTCTAATGAGTGTCGAGTAGAGGGGAACAATGACCTCTTTTTTCCTGGATGAGAACCTTTTTATGATGAGGTGTGCCACGTAGAAGGACTTCCTGACTACTGTGACGATGTGACTATCAAAGGAGAGACTACTGTCCACCTGGATCCCAAGGTCTCTTATCATGCATTTGGGGTTAAGTAGATTGCTGCCTATGTGGTAGTTCATGGGTACAGAGTTTTTACCAAAGGGGATGACACTGCACTTTTTGGCACTGAGTTTGAGGCCACAGCTCTGACACCAGGCTTCTGTCTCACAGTGAGGCCCTTCTGTAGGATGTCCACATCATTTAGGGAATTGACTATGGCTCCTAGTTTGCAGTCATCTGCGAACTTCATTAGCCAGAGGCCTTCTGTGTTAACCTGTACTTCGGAGAAGTAGATACCAAACAGCAGAGGTCCCAGGACGGAACCCTGTGGTACTCCACTTGTCACTGCTTTGAGGTCAGATTTGGAGTCTGCAACGTTTACAGTGTGGGTTCTGTCAGTGAGCCAGTTGGCAACCCATCTAGTGACGTAGGGATTTATACCTAGTTTAGTGAGTTTAGCTATAATTCCAGAATGGTGGATGGTGTCGAAAGCCTTGGCAAGGTCAAGATAGGCTGTGTGAACCACCCTACCCTCATCTACAGCTTTGGTGACTGCCTCAAAGAAGTCGATCAGGTTCAGGAGGCATGATCTGCCTTTCACACACCTGAACTGGGTGGGATCCAGAGTTTGGAGGTTACCAATGTCTTTGTTTATGAGTTCCATGGCCTTGCAGACCAGGCTCGTCAGGCTAATAGGTCGATAGTTCCTGGAATCAGTGGTGGCTCCACCTTTGTGGAGTGGGATAACTGTTGCTGTGCGCCATTCAGTGGGCACAAAGCCTGATGCAAGGCTATTATTGAACATGGTGCTTACGTGGGGAGCCAGTTCGTTCTGAAGTTCATGTAAAACGCAGCCTGGGATGTTGTCCAGTCCCCATGGATGCTGTGTTTTTGGCTTTAGAGAGTGCAGCTTTTACTTGCGTAGTTATGATTACAGGGACTCTGCATTCTTCCTGTATAGATATGGGCCCTTTAGAGGGTGAGAGGGGGGTAAAGTTAGCACTGAATCTATCTGCCATGATGTTGGCAATATCAGTTGGTTCTGTAATTTTCGTGCCTTTGAGCTGTAACTCAGAGCAGATATGGGTGTTGCCAATGAGATTCTTGACATAGCTATAGAATGCTTTGTGGTTTTCCTTGGAATTAGTGGTGATTTTGTTTTCGTAGCTAGCTTTGGAGGATCTTATAAGGGATCTCACCTTCTTACTGAGGCTGACCAGGGAGCTCCTCCACTCATAGGATTTTACTCTCTTTTGTAAAAGGTTCTTACTTCTGTTGTACAGTTTGTTTATGGCAGGGGACCACCAGATTGGCTTCCTTTTTTTGAGGATAGCGTCTTGGTTCTGTTTAGGATAGCACGATCCATGCACTCGTGTAAATGCTTATAGAGTGCATTTGTGTAGGATTCAGCAGTTGTAACTGTACTGTCCATCTGCATGGGTGTCATAAAGTTCACCACTTCTGTCTTAAGAAACATGAAGTTGGCTTTGGAGAATTTTTTTACTGTGGTTTCCTTAATAGGGGGTGGGGGTGGGATGTGGATATCAAGGGTGATTAGCTTATGGTCGGATCGGACCAACGAGGAGTTGACTTCAGGTGTGGAACACCGGTTACTCATGTTAATGACTAGGTCTAGGATACTGTTGCCCCAGGTGGGGGTGTGGATAAGTTGATCTAGGGCATTGGAGTTTATGAATTCCAGAAAGCGTTGAGCTAAGGAGTTGGTACACAAGTAGTTTTCCCAGTTAATGGTGGGGTAGTTGAAGTCGCCCATTATTAGGGTGTTTGGTTGAACCCTAATATTTTCCAGTACATCAAGAAAAGAGGAGTGGGTATCCTGGGGCATGGTGGGGGATCTGTAGCAAGCTACAATTTGGATTGCAGTTTTGCCCAGGATAACCTCAGATGCATTATGCTGAGCAACTAGCCTGGAGGTGTAGATATCCTTAATGAATATGGACACACCTCCACCTTTGGTGTTTTGATCCAGGTTACATGGCTGAAAAGTGTGGTATGAGTTGTAGCCTGGTAGTCCAGGGGTGCTCTCTGGAGCCTTGAACCAGGTCTCAGTCACTGCACCGATATCGATGTTCTCCATTTTAAGGAGTGCCTGGAGTGAGTGCATTTTGAGATTTAGACTTCTAGCATTGAGTAGCATTACCCTCAGTTTTTGCTTGCCTGTTCCTGTTATGGTAGTGAATTTGTTATTTGAACCCTGCCTAAAAAAGGCACTATAGAGGCAGCAAGAGCCTTAGCCAGTATCCGGAATCCCAGGGGTGACAGGTGCAGGCCATCTGTGGCAAAGCATCGTGGTCAGTCGACCATGTCATCCCAAGCAGACAGATACTGGATCCCCTTAGAATGACACCAGAAGCTTAGCCAATTGTTGAAGTCAATCATTTTGGCCTTGTACTGCAGTATCATTCTGGGCGATGGCAGAATGCTACTCAGGGCTAGGGTCATACCTGCCTGGGCTACAAGATCGGAGAGCTCTTCCAGGTCTCTTTTCATGTAGTCAGGGAGGTATGTCTCAGGTCATTCACACCAACGTGGACAATGACAAAGTCATTGGTAGAGCCACAGAGGTGATCCCTGGGGTGAATTGCCTATTTCCCATCCAATGATCAAGATTTTTCTTGAAGAGTGCTAATGAGGAGCTTTATTTGATATAGATAGGTAGTTTGTTCCAGAGTATGGGAAGTCTCTGGGACAGGAATCTATCCCTCCAGCATGTTCTGTTTATTGTGGTGACAAGGTTTATGTCCCTACAGCATGTAGCTCGGAGGGATTGGGATTTCTTTAAGTGGAGCATGTCCGACAGCTCAGGGTTTGACATAGCTTTGTATGTTAGGCAGAGATCACCTCTGAGAAGGCAATATGAGACGGAGTAAAGCTGGAGTTTTTTGAGACAGTCTGTGTAGGGCATCTGTTTCAGGCCGGTAATCCTCTTTGTGAGGTATTTCTGCGGCCTTTCCAGTTGTTGTAGATGTCTTGTGAGGTACATACCAAAAGGGGTGTTGTACTCTATAATGGGTCTAATGAGTGACGAGTAGAGGGGAACAATGACCTCTTTTTTTCCTGGATGAGAAACCTTTTGTGATCAGGTGTGCCATGTAGAAGGATTTCCTGGCTACTGTGGCAATGTGATTATCAAAGGAGAGACTACTGTCCACCTGTGTCCCAAGGTCTCTTATCACACTTTCGGTGTTAAGTTGACTACCAGCTGTGCGGTAGCTCATGGGTACAGAGTTTTTACCAAAGGGGATGACAATGCACTTTTTGGCATTGAGCTTGAGGCCATGGCTTTGACACCAAGCATCTGTCTCAGTGAGGCCCTTTCTTAGGATGTCCACATCATTAGGAGTTTCAATTATGGCTCCTAGTTTGCAATTATCTGCAAACTTAGTTAGCCAAAGACCTTCTGTGTTAGCCTATACTTCAGAAAAGTAGATACCAAATAGGGAGGACCCAGGACTGAACCCTGTGGTACTCCACTTGTCACTGGTATGAAGTTGGATTTGGAGTCTACCACTTTCACAGTGTGGGTTCTGTTAGTGAGCCAGTTGGCAACCCATCTTGTGACATAAGGATTTATACCTAGTTTAGTGAGTTTATCTATAATTCCAGAGTGGGGGATGGTGTCAAAACCCTTGGCGAGATCTAGATAGGCTGTGTGAACCACCTTACCCTCGTCTACGGCTTTGGTGACTGCTTCAAAGAAGTCTATCAGGTTTAGGAGACATGATCTGCCTTTTACAAACCCGAACTGAGTAGGGTCCAGAGTTTGCAGATTAGCAATGTCTTTGTTTATAAGTTCCATGAGGATACATTCCATGGCCTTGCAGACCAGGCTTGTTAGGCTAATAGGGCGGTAGTTCCCGGGGCCAGTGGTGGCTCCCCCTTTGTGAAGTGGGATAACCGTTGCTATGCTCCATTCAGTGGGCACAAAGCCTGAGTTGAGGCTATGATTGAACATGGTGCTTAGGTGGGGTGCCAGTGCATTCTGTAGTTCATGTAGAAAGCAGCCTGGGATGTCAGGTCCCATGGATGCTGTGTGCTTGGCTTTGGAGAGTGTGGTTTTTACCTGTGCAGCCATGATTACAGGAACTTTGCATTCTTCCGATCTAGAGATCAGCCTTTTAGGGGGTGAGAAAGGGGTAAAGTTAACAATGAACCTATCTGCCAGGATGTTGGCAATATCAGTTGGTTCTGTATATTTAGTGCCACTGCGCTGTAACTCAGAGCAAATCAGAGTATTGCCATTGAGATTCTTGACATCGCTATAGAATGCTTTGTGGTTGTCTTTAGAATCAGTGGTGATTTTGTTTTCATAACTAGCTTTGGAGGATTTTATGAGGGATCTCAGCTTCTTACTGAGGCTGACCAAGGAGTTCCTCCAATTATGGGATTTTACTTTTTTTTGCAACAGTTTCTTTCTTCTGTTGTAGAGTTTGTTTATGGAAGGGGAGGGGACCGCCAGATTGGTTTCCTTTGTTTGAAGAATAGCATCTTGGTTCTTTTAGGCATAGCATGATCCATGCACTCATGTAAGTGCTTATAAAGTGCATTTGTGTAGGATTCAGCATTCAGACCTCTATTGTCCGTCTGCATGGGTGTCGTGAAGTTTGCCACTTCGGTCTTAAGAAGTGTGAAGTTGGCTTTGGAGAAATTTTTTACGGTGGTTTCCCTGATGGTGGTTGAGTAGCACACTGAGTTTTTGGGCTATGTGTCATTTGGGTTGTTTTGGGGGGTGGAGGTTGCTTGCATTTCTGCTTTGGCGGTCTCTGTTGCCTGACCAGATTTTTATTGAGAACTTCCGTGAATGTAGGTGTGTGTTTTGTGTTTATATGTGTCTGTTTTGATGGTGTAGGTTTTGAGGGACTATGTGATGAGTGTGGCATGGTGCAAGTGTTTACCTTCTCCTCGACTGTCTAGTCCAGTCTTGGGTGAAGAGAGCTTTGCTTCCCGTTTGGCTATATAAGTGCATCTCTCACAGGTTGTAGTGTTGGATGGTAGCAGGAGAGGGTTGTCTGTGTAAATGAGGCAATTGCTGCATTGCCCCCAAGATGCCCTGATTCATCAGGTAGACAGGAGAAAACACCAGGAGCTGACCCTTAGACATGCCTGGATATGTGCTTATTTATTAAGTACTAAAAACTGTTTTCCTCCAGCAAGTGAGGAAAGTTGAGTGCTGTAGTAATTTGTAGCTGATTTAGTGCTTACAATGAGTTATGAACAAGTGATGAGCTCAAAGAAGTAGATTTGAGTGCTAAAACTAAAGAACTGGCTAGTTTTAAGGGAAAAACTAAAGAGTAGACTTTATGGCGCTGGGAATAGTTTAACCCTAGCTAAGCGGTGATGCATAAAGTGTATTTTTTATATAACAGTAGCAAATGAGAAAACTGATTTAAACAAATTAACCAATTAACCAATAAAAAGCTAAAAACTGAGCCCAGTTCCAGCAGTCTTCAATCAGACAAGTTCTAACTGCATACCCCTGCCACTAGGGTGCAGGGGAACCTTCTCCAAAAAAAGATGGTCTGCGTTAGTGCTCAAGTTATACAACCAAAGCTAGATTCAGCAGGTCTGAATTTAGTTTATACTACAGCAAACAAGGCATACCAATTTCAGAAAGAAGCAGTTCAAATAAGCAGGCACAATAAGCTTTTAACCAGAAACTCCCAGCTGAGAAGGGCAGAATCTACCCTCTCCTCCCACAAGAGTGAGACCACACCTTCTTAATGTAAAATAACTGGCCCAAGAGCTTAAACCAGAACTAATACACTTTTAGAATAACAGACTCTAAGCCTTTAATCAGCAACTCCCAACTTAGAAGGATGTAAGCTACCTGTCCTGCCACAACAGTGCACACTACAAACCTTCTCAATGTAAAACAACAGGTCCAAAGCCCAAGTGCTTCAACCAAAAGCTTAGAATAACAGTTACAATTTAATCAGGTTACTAACAAGCAGTAATAAATGCAGCAGAATAAATGCAGTTAAGTACTTTTAAGAACAAGCAGCAAAAGCAAAATAAAGTAGGAAGAAACACAAATACAATAAAAGCAGATGAATAAAGTGCAATTTTATATATATAACAATAGAAAACAAGCAAACTGATTTAAACAAATTACCCAAATAACCAGTAAAAAGGCTCAAAACTAAGCCCTGTTCCAGCAGTCTTCAATCAGACAAGTTCTAACTGCACACTCCTGCCACTAGGGTGCAAGGGAACCTTCTCCAAAAAGATAGCCTGGATTAGTGCTCAAGTTATACAAACAAAGCTAGATTCAGGATGTCTGAATCTAGTCTATGCTACTGCAAACAAGGCGCACCAATTTCAGAAAGAAACCACTCAAATAAGCAGGCACAATAAGCCTTTAACCAGAAATTCCCAGCTCAGAAGGGCAGAATCTAGCCTCTCCTCCCACAAGAGTGCAGACCACAAACCTTCTTAATGAAAAATAATTGGCCTGAAGCCCAAGTGCTTTAACCAGAACTAATACACTTTTAGAATAACAGACACTGTGCCTTCAATCACCAATTCCCAACTTAGAAGGATGTAAGCTACCTGTCCTGTCACAACAGTGCAGACCACAAACCTTTTTAATGTAGAACAACTGGTCTGGAGCCCAAGTGCTTAAACCAAAAGGCTTAGAATAACAGTTACAATTTAATCAGGCTACTACCAAGCAGTAATAAACGGAGCCGAATAAATACAATTGAGTATTTTTAAGAAGATGCACAAGCAAAATAAAGTGCATTTTTTTTAGTGAAGTGCAAGGAGAGAGGAAAAAGGAGCAGAAGAAAAATTCAATGTTAAGAACCTAAGTGGGTTGGCCTTCTCAAATATTCTCTCTGTATTAAGTAGAGTGAACACTAGACTGGGAGGGGTGTCCCAGATCAAATTTACAGTAGGGGCGGGCAACTGTAAAGTCACCAACTATAACAACACCACAAGAATAGGGTGAAGGGAAGGGGAAAAAAAGTTTCAGGACAGATGAGAAACAGAAAACAATGCCAGAAATATATAAAAATTCAGTCAGGAAAAATTAAGACAATGCAGAACTCTGGAAGGTTAAAATGCCAAGAAATATACTTATCAATCAGCGATGTATTTCCAGATTGTTTGAGAATCACACACCAGCCGACACCAGGAGGTTTTAACAGTGGTGTCGGCTTGCCTGTTTTTATACCCCTGATGTCAGTCCTGAAGAGACAGCGACCGATGCAGAAATACTAAGCCTCTGGTATTCGGGCCGACTGAGGGTTACCCCTGGCAGGATAACCCAAGTGTGATGACTGCAACAGTAAAACACGAAAAACATCTTTGCTTTCTTTATAAATTTAGGTTGCTTAGATCCATACTGGGTCTCAGGTCCCTGTTTTTCTTTGGCACTAAAAAGAAGCGTGAGTAAGTTTCAAATCCTTTTTGTTTGGTCGGGACGTTTTGGATGACTCTTTTTTGCAGTAGTTTTTGCATGCTCCCTCTGACTGGGTGGAACATCGGGGAGTTTCTTTTGAGTCTTTGTAGGATGAAGGGAAAAGGGGATATAATAACCTCTGGATATAATCCTTAGCACCCAAGTGTTTTTTGTTAGAATGGTCCAGGCGTCTGGGTGCAATAGAAAATGACCCCCGACTGCCTCCAGAGCGGAGCAGTCAGGAAGCGCCTTAGGAGAGCTGATAGGACTTGTCAGAGAATGTCTCTCTGAAGCCCTGATTCTGTGGTTCCCTTCTGCCCCTGGGGCGGCATCTTCCATTAAAACTTCTCCCTCTGCCTCTGAGGGAACAGTCCCCGTGATTATCCTGGAAAGACCCTTGGGATTTCCGGAACCAGGTTTTCTTGCCACCTTGCTGATTTCTGGAGGAAAGTATGCTGAGAGGCAGAAAACCTGACCCCCGATGGCAGACAGGGTCTGCCCTTCCTGTTCACTGCAGGTAAGGGTATCTCTGAAGGATGGCCCAAACAAGGAGGAGCCATCAAAGGGGGCATTAACAAAGGATGCTTTGAAGAGTCACAAAGCCTCATCCAGGCATGTCTTCTAATAGAGATGCCTGAGCTGGCTGCCCATGAGGCACGCTCCATAAAATGGAAGATGAGCCTCATGGAGGAATTAGACAGGGAGGAAAGAGTAGCCTGTCAGGGAGATATTTTTGTGAAGTTCTCCACTGACATGGTCTCCACTAAACAATCAGAAAGTTATTTGACCAGATCTCTCTGCAACCAAGTAAAGTGTGCCAGATAATTTAACGCTCTAAGCGAAAAAGTGGCCGAGGTGTAGATGTGCTTCTCAAATCTGCCCATCACTCTGGACTCCCCGTTTGGCAGATGGACAGAGGAGCTCTGCTCAGCTAGCTCCTTCTTGGCAGCTGCTGCCACAATCACGGCATTTACTGGTACACCCTTAGTCCAGTGTGTTTGGTGTTTGGGGGGGGGGGGGCAAAAACGTATCCGGTCGTTTTGGAATTGGTTTGATTATGTCCAGCTCCTTCCAAGCCTGGTGGGACACTAAATCAATGAGTTTGTTCACTTGACACATTAGCCAAGATGTAGACGGACACACTCTGAAAGTCTCCAAAAACACAGCTTCTTCAGGAGGAGGAGTTTAGGCCAACCAACCTCCTCTTTGCCTCAGGATCTCTAAAATGTCTCCAAAGGAGACATCCTCTGGTGGTGATCTTAGGGATCCTTCTCCCTCATCAAGGTCAATGTCCTCAGTGAGGGATGCCAAAGGGTATGTGTGCTGCCTCTTGCATGT
Organism: Protopterus annectens; assembly: GCF_019279795.1. Taxonomy (NCBI): domain Eukaryota; kingdom Metazoa; phylum Chordata; order Ceratodontiformes; family Protopteridae; genus Protopterus; species Protopterus annectens. Next base: position 936,924,097 of record NC_056733.1, on the reverse strand, counting down.
CTTTTTACTAGGAATCCCCTCCATGGGAGGAGAAGATGGGGCCTCCCTCCACGGGGAGAGTTTGGAGGCCCTTCAGGGTGGGCTGACCCTGTACATGTATGATAGGCTCAGTTCTCTGACCCAATGAGGGATGATGGGGAGGACTTAGGTCAGACAGGCTGGATCTCTAGAAGAAGAAAAACCCTTTCTATTACCTAGAAAGCCAATGGACCCAGAGACTCCTTTCCCCAACAACCTGGAGCCAAAGCAACTGAGGAAAAAAAGGTGGGGATGTCTGATCCCTGATTCCCAGGTAGAATCTGTCCCGAGCTGTCGAGGTCCAAAGCACCTGGGGGAAGAGACCGATCTGACAAGGTCGGAGCTGAAGCCCTCCCCCAGATTCAACAGTGACATCCCAGATCCGAGACCCACTCTGATGCAACATCAGAGCAGAGGCAGTCAGGGTAAAGTTTTTCCACTGAAAAAGCAAGTTTTGGATGTTTATTGCTGGATTTCTGGGATATTATACTAACAACGTATATAATATTTTAAAAATACTTACCTTGCAACAAGACCAAGTTAAGCCAGGACAGAGTTTTTGGTATTCTGCGTTTATTTTTAACTCTCAGTTTCTGACCTCCACTGTACTAACTGGGATAAGGAGGTTTTCGTTAGATTGTGAATTCCTAACATCTAAGAGTTCCATGTGGCATGGTTGCCCTATTATATCGTAGATTGTTAGGAAAAAGGAACAGCATTAATTTTACCTGCAAATTACTCAGGTGTATGACAATTAGAGTAATAGCTTCAACATTATGAACGTCAATAGTTATTCAGTTTGAAGAGCTGTCATTACAACTCCATCCCTGATCAGAAAATGTACACAGAGAACACAGACACAAATATAACAGTTTTTACATTTGTTAGATTCTGATATTTATTAAAGTTCTAATTTTTTTCAATATCTCTGTAAGGGAGCAATGAAATAAGATTGGTGCAATAATGCTTGAAGTATCACTGGCAAAATGAAAGTTATGTGCTTACAATAACTGTAGAGCCGTAATGCTTTCTTCCGTCCATCTCAACCTGTGAGTTACTGGAGCCAATCGGATTTGAGGCCAGCACTTCAGAATATTGGCTCCGAAGTTCAAACTCCCTACCCATACTGCTCATTGTTCCCAAGTCTCCTCAAAATTGTGTTTGCCAATACCATATCGGACCTGCACCTAACATGTCAACTTAAAAAAACTATGGCCAAGGCCGGGAAGATCCAGATCAAGAGACTCTGGACAGGCATGCAAGGTCCAGTAAGAACCACCAATTTCAGTGATAATGTAGTAACGGGACAGAGGGAGGGATGGCTGACATGGGTAGAACACAGACCTAGCATTATGGTAAGTTCATAACTCTCATATCCAGTGTTGTGTTTTCCATCAGAAGTATGTTCATAACTCTCATATCCAGTGTTGTGTTTCCCATCAGAGGTAAGTTTATAACTGTCATATCCAGTGTTGTGTTTCCCATCAGAGGTAAGTTCATAACTCTTATATCCAGTGTTGTGTTTCCCATCAGAGGTAAGTTCATAGCTCTCATATCTAGTGTTGTTTCCCATCAGAGGTAAGTTTATAACGCTCATATCCAGTGTTGTGTTTCCATCAGAGGTAAGTTCATAACTGTCATATCCAGTGTTGTGTTTCCCATCAGAGGTAAGTTCATAACTCTTATATCCAGTGTTGTGTTTCCCATCAGAGGTAAGTTCATAGCTCTCATATCCAGTGTTGTGTTTCCCATCAGAGGTAAGTTCATAACTCTCATAACCAGTGTTGTGTTTCCCATCAGAGGCAAGTTCATAACTCATAACCAGTGTTGTGTTTCCCATCAGAGGCAAGTTCATAACTCTCATAACCAGTGTTGTGTTTCCCATCAGAGGTAAGTTCATAACTGTCATATCCAGTGTTGTTTCCCATCAGAGGTAAGTTCATAACTGTCATATCCAGTGTTGTGTTTCCCATCAGAGGTAAGTTCATAACTGTCATATCCAGTGTTGTGTTTCCCATCAGAGGCAAGTTCATAACTCTCATATCCAGTGTTGTGTTTCCCATCAGAGGTAAGTTCATAACTCTCATATCCAGTGTTGTGTTTCCCATCAGAGGCAAGTTCATAACTCTCATAACCAGTGTTGTGTTTCCCATCAGAGGTAAGTTCATAACCGTCATATCCAGTGTTGTTTCCCATCAGAGGTAAGTTGATAACTCTTGTATCCAGTGTTGTGTTTTCCATCAAAATCCCTACAGTCAGACTAACAGGGTGGTATCAAGAGAGGATATTCTGCAAAATGTGGAGCCGAAAGAAACCCTAGATCTGGACTGAATGTCAAGTTTATATTGGGACACAAAGATACAAGTGTTTTACCCGTGGGCTGCTGAGCAAATATTTATTTATTTTTATTTATTGTTTGTTGACTGGGTTAGTCAAATATTTTCATGGGAGAAAAGAGGTGGTATTTATACTATTATTGAAAAACAGTGTAAGAAACTTCTCTGTGTGGAAGATTTTCAGTCCATATATTTCCAGTTAATCACTGTATATTAATCGGATCAGACAATAGTAGTAGAAGTAGCGAACTTAAACTTGTCTTAAGTCAAAACAAAACCAAAACAAAAAATAATAAAAAAAATATATATATAATTGTACAGCATTACTAAGTATTCGAAAGTAATCCAAGTAACTAAGCCACTAAGTACATTAGTTACTAAGTAACTAAGAAACTTAAGTTAACTTAAGTTACTAAGTAACTTAGCTACTAAGTAGGGCAGGCCCAGCACTAATGTCACACTGATTGGGGAAGGGATGTGAATTTAACATGTGTACCAATAACACTTTGTTTTACAGCACAATAAACCACTCCCATGCCTGATAAAAAGTATACATGTTGTTGTGTCTTTCGGCTTTTCCCGGTTAGGGGTCACCACAGCGGAACTCCGGTCCGCTAATGATTGGCAGTTGATTTTTACGTGCTGAGTTGCTGGCCCTAACGCACAACCTTCAACGAAGGTACGCCCATTCACACGTCTCCACAGAAGACGCTCTAGCTGAGAATCGAACGGGACACCCTTTTGCTGTGAGGCGACAACGCTACGGCAGCACCACCTCAGCGGATATATTATATATTTAGAAAGCTTGTGAGGAAATTATTACTCTATTTTTGTTTTACTTGGATCGCTTGTCTGTGTCCTTAATAAAGGATTTTCGACTAGAAACAGACTGCCTGCCTTGCTTGGATTACTTTCGAATACTTAGTAATGCTGTACAATTATATATTTTCCATTATTACTTTTTGTTTTGTTTTGACTTAGACGAGTTTACGTTCGCTACTTCTACTACTATTGTCTGATCTGATTAATATACAGTGAGTAACTAGAAATATATGGATTGAAAATCTTCTACACAGAGAAGTTTCTTACACTGTTTTATTTTTGGACCCACTACACTTTAGTGGGTTGTTTTGAGACTTCGGGGATACCACTGAGATTACTTGTTTTTTGTTTATACTATTATTGAAGGATGTGCAAGCAAAGGAGGCTGTTGAAGTAAACATTGCCCTGGTGAATGAATTTTTGGTTTGGCAGGTAAGAAAAAACAAGTATAAATGAGGTAAGGATACAATAAAGTATACAAAGGAAATGCAGTCAGAAAGCCAGAGTAACCCTAGAAACTAATTTACCAAGCTTAGTGCTACAGAAAGACACAAAAAGCTCATCTGATTTCCTGAAAAAGTAGTCCTGTCGAAATCAAGTGTCAATTATTGACGAATGTCCAGGCAATGAAGCAAGTATTTGTCCTCATTAGGTCGAGTGGCCTCTGAAAGACTTGAGTGAATGGGCGTGCCTTCGCTAAAGGTTGGGTGTCGGTCTGGCAACTCGGCACCATAAAAATCGACTGCCAATCATTAGCGGACCGGAATTCCGCTGTGGCGACCCCTAACCGGGAAATGCCAAAAAGACAAATACTGCAAATTGAACAGATTGATTCAGATTTGACACAGAGGCCACCGTAGGTAGAAAGGATGGATTAGTCTACAATGAAATCCTATCTTTGTGAAAACTAAGCAAAGATGATTACACGCCAAAGCCTGAAGTTCAGGGACTTATCTGGCAGAAGTTACTGCAATTCAGAAGAGTCTTCCATGATTAAACTTTAGATCCACAGCAGCAGTGGGCTGAAAGGGTGCCCTGGTTAATGCATATAGAAAAAGGGGTAGATAGCAAGGCGGAACTTGGTCCCTCAAAGGAGGTCTGTGAAGAAAGGTACTTTTCAAAAAGGCTTTGGACAACCTTAAAGAAATTATGGATAAATGGTCCTGACCCACATTAAGAGTACAGTAGCCAGGCCGAGATTGTAAAAGGCTAGATAAAAAATCCAAAATATTTATTTTATTATTTATTTAACATTTGTTAACTGGGAAAGTCCAACTTGGAATGAAGCCAACATTCAGCAGAGGCCTGGGAAGAAATGCTCCAGATGCCTGCCTTTGTAATGTAGGAGGAAACTGGAGCACTCGGAGGAAACTCACATGAATGCAGGGAGGACATGCAGATTCCGCACAGAAGGCACTCCAGCCAAGAATCAAACCATAGAACCTCTTGCTGAGAGGCGACAACGCCACCGCTGTACCACTGTGCCGTCCTAATAATAAAATAGTGTCTAAAGGAGTGGAAAAAGGATCCAAACCCTTTGACATGGCCTAAATGTTATTTTTTTTCGAATTACAACCATCAGCTTTTCTGCTGGAAGGTTTTTGAAAGGAAGAAAGGATATGCATAACTCTATCACGTAGTTTGGGATTTCTGGCCATCCCTGGAAGTGAAGGAGACCAAGTTGTCAGTCTGAGGGCTTTGAGATTTGGGTGAAACTGGCCTGATGGTTGGGCTATCACATCTGGAGCTGGATGCAGAACACAAGGAGGGTGCACCAGATGAGGTCACAGAAAGGTGAAACAGATGCATCTGGGCCAGAAAGGGGCTATGAGAATTACAGTCACACTGCAATCAGATGCCGTCTGTAAAAACTTTATTATTAACCATACTGGAAGGTAAGCATGGAGGAGAGAAGAGGGCCAAACATGAGGAGAGTGTCCTTTGGGCAGTGGAATCAGGACAAAGAAGGTGCTGCATTTCATTTTCTGAAGGACTGCAAAAAGGTCGCAGCACAGCTGGCCCTAGCAGCTGAAAATCTATGCAGCCACTGATGGACTTTGAGACCACATGTGAGACATCAGAATGCTTCTGCTCCATTTGTCCAGTAGAATGATGGACTTCCCCATGAAATGGGATGCATATTTAATTTATTTACTTCCTGGTAAACAAATGGAAATAAATAAATAAAATTATGTTATAAGGACATCACCCATTGTTGCACCCTCACGGTCTCTTGACACAGGATATATGATCAAGTTTCCCCGTTTCTTGACATACCAGACCACCTCCATGTTATCGATCTGGACTGAAATCACTTCTTTGGGTAGGCAGCCATGAAAAGCCTGCAATGTCAAAAGGCCCGCTCTCATCTCCAAAATACTGATGTGCAAATGGGCCTCTGACCGAGGCCAAGCACCTTGGACAATCTTCCTCTTCATAATGCCCCTCCCACCCCAAAACGGAAGCATCTGTGGTCACTGAGGCTGTGGGCTGGGGAAGAACAAATGGATGCCCTGAGGACACATGGTATGACATTAGTCACCATGTGATATGACAATGTCAACAAATCTCAGGAAGAAGTATGGGGAAATTCACTGGAGGAGTTGTCACAGACCACCAGACTGAAAAAGCCCATTGAAGAATCCTCATGCAGGATCTGGACAAAGGAAAATACAGTTGTGTAAAATCTTACCATAACAATAGGTGTCGTCCTTTTCACTGTTGCAGTATTCATTTGCTCTTGGACCTCCATCCAAGGATAGCCCAACATCTGGCCTGCATACCAAAGCCTTTATTACCTAGGAGCATCTTACGTCAGACGTATGCTCCCTATGCAAGTGTAGCGCATAAAGGTGATGTACATACACTCGCAATCCAGAACCGAAGTGCCCCAGGAGAACCAGGACTCCCAGTGGAAAGGAGAACATGTAGATCCAGAAATAGGAAGGCAAGAACCACCACTCGGCCAGAAAGAAAATACCACTCACAGTAGAACAGGAAAAGAAAAGGGGTAGGAGTGAAGGAGTGAATAATGCAGTGGTGAAAAGGTCATCTGTACAAAATCTACTGTGAAGGTAGGAAGGGAAAGAGGCCTTTACAAACACATGAGGGACGGCCTTGGCAAAACCTGCCCTGGCCTGGAAATGACATCCAATTTATAATGTTTTGTGAAAGTGTGAACTGAAGACCAAGTAGCAGCTTCAAGGATGGATTATGTGTCCGACCCCTTGAAGAAACCCCCCTGAAGAAGCCATTGCCCTAGTAGAATAAGCCCAAATAGAAGCAGGCAACTGTTTGCCATGAAAATAACAAAAATACTTGGCCTCAGAAATCCAGGAAGAGATGATTTACTTAGAAACTGCCAAACCCAATGACCTGATATGAAAAGAAACAAAAAGCTGATCAGATGTACGAAAGGCCTTTGTTTTATCTAAATAATATCTAAGTTGTTTAGGAAAGTCCATGGTATGAAGTACCTCCTCACTAGCAGACTGCAGAGAAGGGGAAAAAGGAAGGAAGCTGGACAGACTGATTAAGGGACAGCTCATTAACCACCTTGGGCATAAAAGGATATGTACAGAGAGACACCTTGTCTCTATCCATCCATTTACAACCACCTTTCCCACTTTTACACATAGGGTCAGGATGTCACATCAACAGGGACAATCATTTAGAGCAAAGATCACACTGCCAGGTGGCTAGCCCTGCCTTGGCTGTTCCTCCATAACACACACTGACATGCACACTTACATCTATGGTCGAATTAGTGTCTCCAGTCCACCTACTGCATGTCTTTGGAATGTGGGAGGAACCCGCAGCACCTAGAGGAAACCCATGTGAACACAGGGAGGACATGCAGACTCTACAAAGAAGGCACACAGCTTAGAATTGAACTAGAGAACCTCTTGCTGTGAGCTGACAATGCTATCTGCTGTGCCGCTGTGCCCGTCTCTATGAAAAAAAAAAAGGAGGGACCGCCATCAAGGCCTGGAGTTTAGAAACTCTTCTGCTGGAGGTTAAATCAACCAATGAAACAGTCTTACAGGTTCAATGTTGTGAAGAAGACGACGCAGGCTCAAAAGAAGCCTGAGCCAGTTTTTCAAGGACAAAATTAAAATCCCAAGGTGGAGGAATAGGCTTTCTTGAGGGCCTGAAATAAAGGATACCTTTTAGAAATTACTTTACTTCAAATCTAGAGGCCAGAAGAGGGTTTGGTGGCAGACAGGCAGAAACTGCTAACAAGTGAGCTTTCACTGAAGAATATGTTGAGCCAGGATGCAGTAGTTCACACAGATGAAAAAGAACCAAGGGAACCCCTACTGAAAAGCGATCCTGGTGATGCTTAAGATACCAGACAGAAAATCTCTTCTACTTGGACATATATGATTTTCTGGGATTGAGTTTTCTGGCCTCCTGCAGGATCCTAAGCACATCCTCAGAAAACTGGTGTCAGAAAGGAATCAAAACTCTTATCACTCAAAGTGTCAAATGAAGAGAAGATAAGTGATGGTGGAAGAGAGAGCCACTGTCCTATGTGAGAAGGTCCATGCAGTGAGGTAACTTGTTATGACTGTCCCTGGCCAGATGGCATAAGAGGGGGAATCAGTATTTTCTGGGCAAAAAGGGGGTCACCAACAAGATTTTTGGAGCGTCTTTCTTGATCTTGTGAAGGACCTTGGGAGAAGAGAAAGGGGAGGAAGAGATAAGGAACATTCCCTTCCAAGGGAAAGACAAGATGTCCACTTTCCAAGCCAAAGGACTTGGGACTCTGGAACAGAACTGAGGGAGTTGCCTGTTCAGACTGGAGGCAAACAGATCCACCTGAGGAATACCCCACCAATGAACTATATCCAGAAACACATCTCTGTGACGCATCCATTCGTGAGGCTGTGTCCTGAACCTGCTGAGAGAGTCTACCACAAGACTGCACTCTGAAGGTATGTAGACTGCCTGTAGGGTCACCTGCAGATTGATGGCTATATCCCAGGCTTGAAGGGCTAGTCTACAAAGAAGGTAAGACCTTGTAACCCCACTTGCCCAGCTGATGGACAAAATGACAGTGGTGCTGTCTGTAAAAAAAACTTCAAGGGACCTGGCAATCAGAGCGAGTGGAAAGCTTGAAGAGCTAAAATGACAGCCCTCATTTCCTTGATATTGCTGTGATCTGCCCTGTGTTGAGGGGATCAAATGCCCTGGACCTTCAGGATGCCTAAAACGGCTCCCCACCCCAGCTCTGAGGTGTCCGTGAAAATTTCCTGGGACATCTGAGGCAGCTGAAAGGGAAAACCCCAAATGAGAGACACCTATTGAATCCACCAGTGAAGTTCCAGTTTAAGACAAGGGAGCAGAGGAACCAGATGGGGTTGAAGCCACAATGATCTGAGATACCAGTGAAATGTTCTCATATGAAGCCTGGCACAAGGGAAGCATGGGGAAGGTAGAAGCCATGAACCCCAGAAACCTTATAAACTCTCTGGTCGGAAGACAGGACAGAGGAAGCAGGGAAAGAAAATAATTTGTGAGAGACAGAACCTTAGTGGCAGGAAGAGAAGAGAAGTACTGGAACAAGCCTAGAAAGATGTGGCCCTGAGATGCAGTCAACACTGACTTCTGATGGTTGACCATAAACCCCAGGCTGTGCAATAGAAGCGGTCTAAAATGAAGATCCTGCACTAGCTTGATGTGGGATGGGGCCTGAAGCAAGAGGTCATCCAGAAAAAGAAAAATCTGAATGTCCCAAAGCATACAAAAGTTGACCACTGGAGTCAGGCATTCAGCAAATAGCCTTGGGGCCAATGAGAGTTCAAAGGGCAAAGCGGAGAACAGAAAATGAGAGGAAGAAACTGAGAAATGCAAAAATTTCCTGAAGACAGGGTGGATAGGAGTATGAACGTAAGCGCCCTTTAAGTCCATGGAAACTAGAAAGCCCTAGTGAAGCAACAGGGGGGAAAAAAAGAACCTGAAGAGAGAGTATTCAAAAGGGTGACGCTATGAAAAAAGTGTTCAGAAAGGAAAGGTCCAGGACAGGTCTCCAAGACCTCTCTTTTCTGGGGACCAGAAACATTCAGGAATAAAATCCTAGACCCCTCTCAGTCTGTGGAACCAGTTGAGAACCAGTTGAATGGTACCCCGGTTCAAAAGACGCTGCAATATTCCTGGAAAATGACAGAGTTGTTCTGCAAGAGACTGAAGGATACTGGAGAAGGAGAGAAGGTTTCCAAGCAACAAAGTAACCTGCAAAGTGAAATGCATTCTGACCAATGTATAATGGCATTTGGACTGGTGGCAATGAAGTTCTGGACTGAGAGCATATTATGCCCTATACTTGTGTGGGGGACATACGTCTGAAGTATGATGTTCCTAGGCAAAAAAGGTTTTGGTATACTGGCCGGATGTTGGGCTTTCCTTGGCAGGAGATCCCAGAGGTGATGCATACTGCAACAGTGATATGGAAGGACATCTAGAGCTAGAGATACAGCAACAGCCCTTAGGCCATAAAGGACTAAAAAAACGGTGGCCTCTGATGCAGAAGGATTTAATGGGCCTGAAGATATGGATATGACAACCTTGAAAGAGAAAGCTTGACAATCTGACTGGTCATGTCCAGATGACATTCTATTAACTCAAGGACTTGAATGGGTTTCAGGTTAGATTTCTAAAAATTCACGGTAATACCCAATGAGAGGCAGAGATGGAGCAAGAAGTCTCTCTCCTGAACCAGCAATGCCCTTGAAGTCACAATAAGGAGCCAACCATCCAAGTATGGGAAACTCAGAAACCCTGCAGCCTGAGCCAAGCTGCTACCACCACTTCTATACATTTGGTGAACATGGTGGTGGTGGTGGTGGGGGGGGGACTGTGGTGAGACTAAAGGGCAGTGCTTGAAACTGACAGTGACTAGCTCCCAGCCAGAAGTTCAGGAGCTCCTGGAATGTCTTGCTAGCTGTATGCGGTGATAAGCATCCTTCAGGTCTACTAAGCACATCTAATCATCCTTCCTCGGTAGAGGTTGAATGGACTGCACTATTACCATCTGGAACTTGTTTGACTAAATATTTAACTTGCTTAGGACCAAAATGAACCTGAGGTCCTTGTTTTTCTTGGGCACCAAAAAGAATCTTGAATAGACCAAAGATCCTTTCTGGTCTGTTGGGACCTCTGGATAACTCATTTTGTTTGCATTTTTCAAATCGCTGCTGAGCTTCCTTTCGCTGGTGGGGTGGAATGTCTGGAAGGGATCTTTGACAAAGAAGGAATAAATTGAAAGGGGATGGTGTAGCCTCTGAAAACAACCCTGACAACCCAGACATTCGATGCAATGGCCTCTCATATCTGAGGGTGGACAGCCAAATGCTCCTCAACTGCCTCCAAGGTACAGTGATCAGGCAAGCCTTCAGGAATGCTGGAAGGGCTTGTTGGAGAAAGGTTCCCTAAACCCCTGACTTTGTGAACTGCTCCTGCCTATAAGGGTGGTGTCCACTGAAGTTTCCCTGCTCTGCCACAGGGGGGCACTACCACCTCGACTGTCTTTAATAAGCTGTTGTGAGTTTCAGAAGAACAGCCTTCCCCCTCTGTTGTGTGAAAACGTTCTCAAGAGGGGTGACGAAGTGAACTCCCATCCTGTTAACTCCTGGTCAGTGTGTCCTTAAACTTAGGGTGAAAAAGTGGAGCCATCAAAGGGGGGGGGGGGGCATTAAGGAAGAACACCATGAAGCACCCTGCAAAATTACATAGAAACTGAAGTCTGCGAACTGCAATGTTAGTGCCTGCTGTCTAAGCCATACCACTCACCGAGTTGGAAATGAGACACATTGACACATTTGATATACACAATATGGTGACCAACTGAATCTCCATGGACACAAAAGACTCAACTGTCGGTTGGGATTCCACTGACAGACTTCATTGACAAAATCCCTCTGAAGCCTAGTCAAGTGTGCCATATAGTTCAGTTCACTGAGGGTTACTGTAGCTGAAGCATATGTGTGTTGCCAAAATATGTCCCATGCTCATGACTCTGTTCAAAGGATGGACTGATGCACTCTCCTCTGAAAGTTCTCTCTTGGTAGCTGCAGCAGTAGCAACAATGGCATCAACTGCAGGACTCTAGTTCCAGTAAGGCCCATCTCTGGGCAGAACTAAGATTTTATCTGGCTTGCACAGAACTGGATCCACCACGTCAGGCTCTCTGCATGACTTCTTCCAAAAGCCTCGAGAAAAAAAAAAAAAAAAAAAGACTTCTCAAGGGGAAAAGGCTTTGGTGTTACATACCCCCTTCCCTTGCCTCATCAATTCAAGGTAGCAGCTGAAAGATGTGTAATCGGAGGTGGGGTGGGTTGGAGACCCTTCCCCCTCAACAAGGTCAGAACCCTCTGTTAAAGACTCTTCAGGGCAATCTAGGTGCCTCCCTTTACACTGATGCTTCTTTTGCTCCTCGGGAGGGGGGGGGGGCAGGCAGAGACAAAGAAGAATCAGGGGACCCCTGGGTCTGGGGCTGCTCGAGACCTTGAGCTGCAGGCTGTCCCTGAACAAGGCGATATAAAACAGAAGCCCCAGAAAAATGAGAAGACCGTGATGGATCTAACACTGGATATGATAAACTAATACCCGAGCAGGACAAAATCCTTTATATGTAATTGAATGCTGAATCTGGGTAAATGGAGAAGGATCTTCCTAGCTCTACAGATGTAGAATAAGTCCCAGCTGCTGACCTGGTCAGATCTGAAGCACAGTATGGAGTTGAGCTGTCCCAGGTGAAAGCACAAAGGAGCACGGATGCCTCTAAGAGTCTAAAAGTTGATCCTAGGCCCCTGGCCCCAACCCCTTAGCTCCAGGATGCAGACGGCTCTGACAGAGTCAAAGTTGAGTACGTTAAAGTCTGAGTTAATACTGAAGACTACAAGGCTGTCAGAGCCAACGCAGGAACCACTTGGATGGGTGTCAGATCCAGGGTACCAGTACCGAAGGATGGACTGGAAAAGGACAGAAAGGTCCACCTCAGTCCACCCTTGGAGCCAAGGAGGAGGAATAATTCCCAGGTCAGTCTGGGCCTTTAAGAGTGTTTACATCATCTTGCCCAAGTCAAGTTCTGTAGAGCTCCATGTGGCCATTGCAAGTGCAGGGGTATATCCAATTCCTGTATCTTAAATCAGGACAAACGGACCATGAGGCGGGGGTGGAGGCTCTTGTAAGAACTCTGGATCTGAAGTAACAGCTAAGAAAAGAGACCGAAACCATCCAGACCTTGGTGCTACAATCAGAAAAGGGCTGAAAATCCCTAATGGCAGCAACTTGAAGTAGCTACGACATCAGAATTGGCAAGATCTGAGACTGGTACTGGGGAGATGCTGATGCCAGATCCACAATGGCAGCCGAGGAGGCAGAGGGTGTCTTGGGACCTTCTGCACTTACTCATGTGCAGCTGAGATGTCAGCAGGTCATTTTCTGACCTCTCATGCTCATGTGCAGCTGAGATGTCAGCAGGTCATTTTCTGACCTCTCATGTGCAGCTGAGATGTCCGCAGGTCATTTTCTGACCTCTCATGTGCAGCTGAGATGTCCGCAGGTCATTTTCTGACCTCTCATGTGCAGCCGAGATGTCCGCAGGTCATTTTCTGACCTCTCATGTGCAGCCGAGATGTCCATGAGTCATTTTCTGACCTCTCATCTGCAGCCGAGATGTCCGCAGGTCATTTTCTGACCTCTCATGTGCAGCTGAGATGTCCGCAGGTCATTTTCTTACCTCTCATGCTCATGTGCAGCTGAGATGTCCGCAGGTCATTTTCTGACCTCTCATGCTCATGTGCAGCTGAGATGTCAGCAGGTCATTTTCTGACCTCTCATGCTCATGTGCAGCTGAGATGTCAGCAGGTCATTTTCTGACTTCTCATGCTCATGTGCAGCTGAGATGTCAGCAGGTCATTTTCTGACCTCTCATGCTCATGTGCAGCTGAGATGTCGGCAGGTCATTTTCTGACCTCTCATGCTCATGTGCAGCTGAGATGTCAGCAGGTCATTTTCTGACCTCTCATGCTCATGTGCAGCTGAGATGTCAGCAGGTCATGTTCTGACCTCTCATGCTCATGTGCAGCTGAGATGTCAGCAGGTCATTTTCTGACCTCTCATGCTCATGTGCAGCTGAGATGTCAGCAGGTCATTTTCTGACCTCTCATGCTCATGTGCAGCTGTCAGCAGGTCATTTTCTGACCTCTCATGCTCATGTGCAGCTGTCAGCAGGTCATTTTCTGACCTCTCATGCTCATGTGCAGCTGTCAGCAGGTCATTTTCTGACCTCTCATGCTCATGTGCAGCTGAGATGTCAGCAGGTCATTTTCTGACCTCTCACGCTCATGTGCAGCTGAGATCTCAGCAGGTCATTTTCTGACCTCTCACGCTCATGTGCAGCTGAGATCTCAGCAGGTCATTTTCTGACCTCTCATGCTCATGTGCAGCTGAGATCTCAGCAGGTCATTTTCTGACCTCTCATGCTCATGTGCAGCTGAGATCTCAGCAGGTCATTTTCTGACCTCTCATGCTCATGTGCAGCTGAGATGTCAGCAGGTCATTTTCTGACCTCTCGTTTTCTTTTCCTTTCTCCTTTTCTTGATTTTCTTCTTTCCCATCTCTTTCCTTTCTCCAAAGGTTTCTTGGATGGAGAGGGAGAAACAGAAGTCTGGAAATCAGTCAAGGAAAAGGCAGAAAAGAGCCCCCTCAACATCAACTTAGCCTGCTTTACGTCCGTAGAGTGCTTCCCATCAGTTTATGGTTTCAATGCTTGCCACACATTCATGTCCACCATACTAGACATACTAGATGAGAGGCACTAAAGGCTGGGTTGTCTCTATATTTGTAACTAAATAGGTCCACATAGTTGTATGTTGTTGCATGGCAACACACCCTCACTGTCTCTATGTTTGTTAATCAAACTGCTACTTCCATACTTGTTAGACAGGATAATGACCTGGAACTCCTTCATGTCCAGCTTACCATTAATAAAATCCTTAAAGCGCAGCCAAATACATGACTCCCCTGGCCGATACCTCCTACCTGATGAGAATGGACCTCCTGCCCATACCTCCTACCTAATGAGTATGGAATCTCTACACATCAAGCCAAACACTAAGTTCCTGGGAGACTTCAACTACCCCTATATAAATTAGGAGACTTATACAACCCCTAACAAGTATGCCCAGAGATTGCTAGACTTTGTTAATAAAAACTCTCTGTACCAGTTAGTCTGCACCCTGACTACAAGTGACAAAATCCTGGGCTTGGTCCTTACCAATGTGGGACAGCTCTGTTCCATACCAGCTGTAACATCTTCCCTAGTCAAATCTGACCATAAATTAGTCACAATCACTATACAACTAAAGCCAGAAGCACCTTCCACTAACCCAGTAATGAGAAACTAAGTGAAGTCTAACCTACTTAAAGTGAGTGATGACTTCGCTAAATTCAGTACCCCCTTCCAAACTGATGACCTCATTGCATTTAATGAATCCTTTACTTTCTATGCTCCTGTAAATAGCTGCATAGAGGCATGTGCTACCCTGAAGTAAATACAGTGTCAAACTTAAAAATAACCTCCTTGGTGGAACCCAAACTTAAACATGCTATAAAACAGGAGAAAAAATTAATTGCCTGCAAAAATAAAATTTAACTCCCAGCATTCCAAAAATGCTCTTGCTAAACTCAAGTCGCTGATCAAATCAACCAAAGCCAGACATGAGGTAAAAATAGCCTCTCAGGCTAAAGAGAGCCATAAAGCCATCTTTATGTTAGGAACCTCCAAAACAATGCCCAGCACTACAGAGAGATAACACTAAATGATACCACCAACTCAGACCCATAAGACAATCAGCCTGCAGTCAACTCTCAGTTAACTGGCACCCATGGGGATTGATGGATGCCAGATAATAAGAAGTTATGTACCTACCATAACGTTCCATGTTAGTTGTCTTCTTCTCGCCTTCTTTCTTGCTGGATGGGTTCGGAGCCAATCCTCGGCTCCGACTCGGCCAATACTAAAGCTCGAGAGCTAATTCCACCGGCTCGAGGCTCCCCTATATCCCACAATGCTAGGCGGTAACTACTCAGATCTCGTTTGATAGCTAGACCAAGCAATTCTAGTCTCCATAGTATGGAGAAGGGTAACCCCACCTCTATATAAACCTGAGTGTAAGGTATCCCAGACCTAACAAAAGGGGAAATAGAGGTGGTAGAACGTGTGGGAATGAAAAACTTCCAGAGGAAGATCACAAAATGAATTCCGATTGGTCTGTCCAGGCTTGGGGGAAGGAGGGTGGGACGCAAGAAAGAAGGCGAGAAGAAGACAACTAACATGGAACGTTATGGTAGGTACATAACTTCTTAATGTTAAGTTGTCTATCTCGCCTTCATTCTTGCTGGATGGGACCGCGTCCCTAGCACCTTATCCCGGGTGGCCTATCGGAACAGACTCTTGGCGTCGGCTGATGCCTTTATACCCGAAGAACTGCAGCTATGACGTCGGGTGAAGTGCGACACCAGCCGAGGCCAGACCCAGACTTTGGAATCCGGCCGACCGAAGGGCTGCCTGACGACAGGACAACCCATTTGTAAGGACTGCAGATGCATCCTTGAAGGACATCAGTGGAATCAAAGTTGGCACGGTTTCTGGAGACCATGTCCAATTTGTAATGTGAAATGAAGGTATGAGGAGAAGCCCAAGTGGCTGCTGCACAAATGGAATCTATTGGCAGCCTGTCCTGAAAAGCTACGGATGTAGCTAATGCCCTAGTTGAATGAGCTCTAGGTCTTGAAGGTAGTTTTTGTTGTCTGATCTCATAGATGAAGGTAATTGTAGAAGTGAGCCATCTAGAAAGGGAAACTTTAGTAACTGGAAGGCCCAATTTCCCTTCCGCATACGATAGAAAAAGCTGATCAGATTTCCTGAATTGTTTAGTCCTGTCTAAATAATACCTAAGTTGGCGGTGAACATCCAGAAAATGTAGTTTTTGTTCTGACCTGTTGGAATAGTTAGGGAAAAAGACGGGGAGATCAATCATTTGGTTTAGGTTTGTTTAAGAGGAAACCTTAGGTAAAAAGGATGGATTAGTACGGAGGGATACCCTATCTTTGTGAAACACTAAGTAAGGAGGGCGACTGCACAGAGCATGGAGTTCAGATACCCTTCTCGCTGAAGTTATGGCTACTAGAAAAAGTGTCTTCCATGAAAGCAACTTCAGAGTACATGAAGCCGCTGGTTCGAAAGGGGGAAGGATTAAGGATTCCAGAACCAAGTTCAAGTCCCATTGAGGCGGAGAATTTTTGATTGGAGGTTTGAGAAGAAAAACGCCCCTTAAAAAGGCTTTGCAGAGCTTGTGAGCCATGATGCTAGACTCCGAGACACCTACATGATAATTAGATATAGCAGCCAACTGAACTCTAATGGTAGATGATGAAGAGCCTAAATGAAAGAGTTCTGCTAGAAAGTCTAGAATAGACTGGATAGGTGCAGTGAAGGGATCTATATTTTTTGATGTTGCCCAAAAGGAGAAGCGTTTCCATTTCCTATTGTAAATCTTCCGGGTAAAAGATTTATGAGAGGCTATCAAGATATCTCGGACCGAGCGAGATATTAAGGGAAGCCTGGCTAAGGTCGGAATCGGAGAAACCACGCTGTGAGGTTGAGAGAATGAAGAGATTGGTGCAGCTGGCCCGATTGGTGGGTCAACAGATCTGGCACTGGGTCCAGATGCCAAGGCTGCTCCAAAAGGTGACGATGAAGGAACGGAAACCAAATCTGTCTTGGCCAGTAACAGGCAATGAGGATCATTGTCACTCTCAAGGCGATGGCTTTCTTAATTAGTTGAGTTATCAGTGGAAAGGGGGAAAGGCATACAGAAGTTCCCGGGGCCAATCGTGGACTAGAGTGTCTCTGGTGGGAAGGCCTGGTAACGGGAAGAGAGTGAAGAAGTCGTGACACTTGCTGTTTTGGGGAGTAGCAAAAAGATCGCAGCAAGGCTGGCCCCATCGTTGGAACACTTCTTCCAGTACTGATTTCTTCAGAGACTACTCATGGGGCATGAGAATTGCCCTGCTCAACTTGTCTGCAATCACGTTGGACTTCCCGGGAATGTGCGTTTCTACCACAAAACGCTGAGAAGAGATCGCCCATTGCCAAAGTCTGAGTGCCTCTCGACATAAAGGGTATGATCTGGTTCCGCCTTGTTTGTTGATGTACCACACTACGGACATGTTGTCCGTCTGAATTGCAATAGTCCCCATGGGAAGAGAGTCGTGAAGGGCTTGCAACGCTAAAAGCACTGCTCTCATCTCTAAGACATTTATGTGCAAGTGGCACTCGAAATGTTGCCACGTGCCCTGGACTGTCCTGCCCTGATAATGCCCCCCCCACCCGATCAGGGAGGCGTCTGTTGTCAACGTGGCGACTGGGGGGGGGGTGAGTGAAGGGTCTTCCTTGGAGAACCTGAGGTGATGTGATCCACCAAGACAGTTGATTTTTGCATGATTTAGTTATCAATATGGTGTGGGACACTGGGAGCTGTTGGAAGGACCATTGAGTAAACAGCATCCATTGGAGGATCCTCATGTGGAAGCGAGCTAAGGGGAGAAGGGGGATAGCTGATGCCATGAGACCTAATACCTTCAAAACTAGTCTGGCCTTGACTTTGTTGCCTTGTAAGAGAAGGTAAACTTGTTTGCGGATGTCTGACACTCTCTGCTCTGTAAGTCTGACTGAAAGATTGAGTGTGTCTAATGTGGCACCTATAAAGGTAATAGATTGACAAGGCGACAAGGCAGATTTTTCGAAATTTATTGAAATGTCTAGAGCTTGGCAAGTTTGGATAGTGAAGTCTCTGGATAGAAGTAGTTGATGTCTGGTGGTGGCAGTAAGGAGCCAGTCGTCTAAATATGGAAACACCTGGAATCCTTGACGTCTCAAGTGAGCTGTGACCACTGCCATGCATTTGGTAAACACTCGGGGGGGCTGTAGTGAGACCACAGGGCAGGGCTCTGAACTGGTAGTGACTGGCTCCCAGCCTGAAGCGGAGAAATCTCCTGGAGCGCCTGTTCATCTTGATATGGTAGTACGCGTCCTGAAGATCTATCGAGCACATCCAATTGTCCTGACCCAAGAAGGGTAGAATGGACTGTAGCGTGACCATCCGGAATTTTGTTTTTCTGACATACTTGTTTAAGTTGCTGAGATCCAGTATGGGTCTCCAGTCCCGTTTTTTTTGGTACCAAAAAGAATTTGCAGTAGATTCCGGATCCTTGTTGGTCTGCTGGGACTGATTGGATAGCTCTTTTTGATAGCAGCTTTGAAATTTGTAGTGCTGCTTGTTCCCTTAGACTGGGTGGAACGTCTGGAAGGGATCCTTTGGGTTGGGATGGAATGTGAATAAAGGGAATTTTGTAACCCTTGGATATGATCGACTGTACCCATTTGTCTTGTGTAAGGGAAAGCCAGGCTTTTGGGTACAGGGATAATCTTCCCCCGACTGCCTCCGAAGGTGGACAGCCAGGCAGCTCCTCAGGGATGCTGAAAGGGTTTATCAGAGAAAATTTCTCTGCAACCCTGGTTCTGCGGACCTCCTCTGCCTCTAGGGCGGCGTCTATTGTTATTCCCCCCTCTGCCTCTAGAGGGGAATCGACCTTGTGCGTCAGATGAGACTCCCTGGGTTTGTTTGCGGAACCACATTTTTCCTCCCCTCTGACCTTTGGGATAAGGCCTAGAAGGGGTATAAAAACGGACTCCCACGGCAGAGAGAGTCTTACCTTCCACCTCGCACCTAGTCAATGTATCCTTCACCAGAGGACCAAACAAGGACGATCCATCAAAGGGGGAATTGGTGAAAGATGCCTTGAAAGGGTCCGCAAAGTTGCACAGACACATCCAGGCGTGACGTCGTAAGGCAACACCTGTGCCTGCGGCTCTACTCGCACCATCCGCAGCATATGAAATAAGCCGCATGGAGGAGTTAACGATGGAGTTCAGGGTTGCCAACTGGGAGTTCATTCTTTCTTGGAACCCCTCAGCTGTTGGATCCTTTACCTCTTCACTCATATCCTTGAGTAAATCTCTCTGGAGACGAGTTAAGTGACATAAGTAGTTCAGCGACCGCATAGAAAAGGTCGCTGATGAGAACATCCGCTTACCATACCTGTCCATGGTCCTAGATTCCTTATTAGGAGGATGGACAGGTACCGAAGGATCAGCTAACTCCTTCTTAGTGGCCACGGCCACCACCATGACATCGACGGGGACACCTTTAGATAAAAAGTCATTATCTCTAGGGGCAGTGATAAACTTAGACGATCTCCTCGGGGTGGGTTCCACTGAATCAGGAGCCGTCCAGGCCTTCCTTGCCACCACTTCCATAAGGGGGTCAAAGGGAGGGGACACCCAGGAGGTAGAAGGGCGAGAGCCGAACGCCTCAAGGTACACTGACTCATCCACTGAAGGGTTAAGGGCTGGCCAGTTCCCCCTCTG
Organism: Protopterus annectens; assembly: GCF_019279795.1. Classification (NCBI taxonomy): domain Eukaryota; kingdom Metazoa; phylum Chordata; order Ceratodontiformes; family Protopteridae; genus Protopterus; species Protopterus annectens. Next base: position 936,904,423 of record NC_056733.1, on the reverse strand, counting down.
TTTCAGGATCTCAAGGATGTCAGCAAAGGAGACATCCTTAGAGGGGGATCGAGGGGAACCTTCCGATTCCTCTAAGTGTCAGAGGTGATAGACTCAGGGGAGTCAATGTGCTTCCTCTTGCACTGCCTCTTCCGAGGGGGTTCTCCTACAGGGTAAGGAGAGGGCTCGGAAGAGGAGGAAATTCCCAATGGGGAAACTTGAGGAGTTGGCTCTCTGCAGTCTGAAGCAAGGGGGTGGGTAGAAATCACCGCAGGCACTGATGATGGAGGGGCTGACGGAGCAGACTGTGGGGCAGACACTGGTTCTAGCACGCTCTGCATGACCTCGAAGGCACCCCTATCGGGCAAGGCCGGAGGTCCCCGCTCCGAAGAGACCAGGACCCCCCGGCACCGACAGGGACGGCTCCGAGGCCGATGTCGGAGCCAAACTCACCAGCGCCGAAGCACCGAGAGGGACAGTGGGGTCGGACAAGGGTCCGATGCCACTCGCCCCCTCGGAGACGATGAGGGAAGCTCGGTGCCGAGATCCCTCCAAAGAGGAGATCGGAGCAGACTGAGCCGAAAGGGAAGGTATCGGATCCGACGCACCGACAGTCATGGCTCCGATGAGCCCCAGCTCTGAGCTCAAAGGAGTCGGCGGAGGAATACATTGAGGGACAGAAATAGCCGCTGACTGATGAGTCGGGCTATAAAGCATTTGGGCCAGTGCCTCGGACTTGAGAAGTCTACTCACTACCCTTTGCAAATCGTAGTCAGATAGCCTGGAAGACCGTGAGGAATGCGATCTATGGCTCCGCTCTGAAAGGAGAGGGGATCCTGGTGCCGAGTGAACGGAGCCAATGGAGGTAGACCTAGACCTCTTTCTCAATGGTTGCTCCGATAAGAGTATCGGAGCCAACTGAGTCTTATCAGCCTCGGCTCCGGCTGGAGCCGAGGTAATAGTATGAGGCTTGGAAACATCGGCTCCAGCCGGAGACGATGTCTAAGCAGTTTTAATGTTTCCAGGAGACGGCTTTGAAGCCAGAGCCGACTGTCTGGAAGTCTTAGATGGCTTTCCCGACACAGACTGGGTCGGGGGGCCTTCAGGCTTTAATAAGCCATGCAAAATCAATTTACTTTTGCGTTCCTGCAGGACTCTAGGGCTGAAACCATGGCACACAGCACATGAGTCCTGCAGGTGCAAAGGTCCCAGGCAATAAACACAAGAAGTGTGACCGTCTGTCAGAGACATTTTCTGACAGCACGAGTCACACTTCTTGAAGCCTGAGACCTTGGAGTCCTTAGACATAGTAAAGGCCTAAGTAATAAAAACACTCACACACAGACACACACACACACACACACACACACACACACACACACACACACACACACACACACACACACACACACACACACCTTTAAAAGAAATATTAAATTCCAGTCACACTGAAGGACTAGGAGAAGGAGGGGAAGGGGCCTAAGGCCTAAAGATAAAAAGGGGGATAAAAATATGGAGAAAGGAGATGAATCGATTCAAGGAAGGATAATTAAAACTAAAGGTTATACTTACGAAAGTAATAGGGGTCTAAAGATTGTGAAAATAGAATAATTTTTCACTAACCTGCCAGAGCCGGTAGAAAAGCACCTCGTCAGCTAAGCGGCAAACGAGATCTGAGTAGTTACCGCCTAGCATTGTGGGATATAAGGGAGCCTCGAGCCGGTGGAATTAGCTCTCGAGCTTTAGTATTGGCCGAGTCGGAGCCGAGGATTGGCTCCGAACCCATCCAGCAAGAATGAAGGCGAGATAGACAACTTAACATCTGTAGTTTCTGGTTTCTTGAGAGTTACTATTAAAAAGAGGCCTGACTAATACTGTTCCCTATACTATTTGTTCGGTTTGACTTGTTCTCAGGTTAGGGAGAGAGGGAATATATTCCTATCTTCTTTTTTAAAACTCTAAAAACATAAGGTATGTTTCTGCGGGGGAAAACAGACAGTGCAACACATGAAAATTATACTGTATTTCTTTGATTTTTTTTTTTTTTTTGCCGGTTGCCCGAGACTGCCAGTTGCTTGAGTTCTTGTTAACTGAAAATTTACTGTATCAGCATATAAATTTAGCTTAACCCTCCCTTATATTCCTAGATCACATACCCACATCTATTCCATCACCCCAAATCTTGCAATAAGTTCTCAAGGCACTATCGTTGGCCAAGAACACAGCTTCTATGGGGCCAGGTAACATACCAAGATCCCTACTTACTAGACTGAAACAAGACCTATCCAACTCACCACAGAGATTATTCAAACAAGCTATGTCCCAGATGAATGAAGGACAGCAACAGTCATCCCCTACACAAGGGTGGGTGACACCTGACCCAGGTAATTATAGACTCACAAGTCTGACAAGCCTCATCTAGGAGACTATGGAACGGCTCATTATAGAATTAATAACAAGGTTCAAATCACAAATTCACCACCGTAACAGGTACAAGCAAGAAAAATCTGAGGGTAATGCTACTTAATGCTAGAAGTCTAAACCTCAAAATGCAATCACTCGAGGCACTCCTTAAAATTGAGAACATCGACATATGTGTAGTTACAGAGACCTGGTTCAAGGCTCCAGAGAGCACCCCTGCATTACCAGGATATAATTCATACCACACCTTTCGGCCACCTAACTTGAACCGAAACACTACAGGCGGAGGCGTGTCCATATTCATTAAGGATATCCACACCTCCAGGCTAGTTGCTCAGCATAATGCATCCGAGATTATCCAAGTGCAACTAACTCTGGGCAAGACCACAATCCAAATTGTAGCTTGCTACAGATCCCCCACCATGCCCCAGGATTCACACTCCTCATTTCTTGATGCACTGGAAAATATTAGGGTACAACCTAACACCCTAATAATGAGTGATTTCAACTACCCCACCATTAACTGGGAAAACTACTCATGTACCAACTCTTGCGCTCAACGTTTTCTGGAATTCATAAATTCCAACACCTTGGATCAACTTATCCACATCCCCACCAGGGGGCAGCAATATCCTAGACCTGGTCATTTACAACATGGGTAACCGGTGTTCCACACCAGAGGTCAATTCCTTGTTGGTCAAATCCAACCACAAGCTAATCACCCTAGACATCCACATCCCACCCCACCCCACCCCATTAGGGAAACCACCATAAAAAATTTCTCCAAAGCCAACTTCATGCTTCTTAAGAGAGAAGTGGCAAACTTCACGACACCCATGCTGATGGACAACAGAGGTACGACTGCTGAATCCTTTACAAATGCACTTTATAAATACTTACACGAGTGCATGGATCGTGCAATCCCTAACAGAACCAAGATGCTATCCTCCAAAAAAGGAAGCCAATCTGGTGGTCCCCTGCCATAAACAAACTCTACAACAGAAGAAACTGTTGCAAAAAAAGAGTAAAATCCCATGATTGGAGGAACTCCATGGTCAGCCTCAGTAAAAAGCTGATATCCCTCATAAAATCCTCCAAAGCTAGTTACAAAAACATAATCGCCACTGATTCTAAAGACAACCACAAACCATTCTATAGGTCTGTCAAGAATCTCAATGGCAACACTCAGACCTGCTCTAAGTTACAGCACAATGGCACTAAATATATGGAACCAACTGATATTGCCAACATCCTGGCAGATAGGTTCAGTGCTAACTTTACCCTTCTCTCAACCCCTAAAGGGCCCATCTCTATACCGGAAGAATGCAAAGTTCCTGTAATCCTGGCCGTACAGGTAAAAAACACACTCTCCAAAGCCAAGAACACAGCATCTGTGGGACCTGACAACATCCCAGGCTGCGTTCTACATGAACTACAGAATGAACTGGCACCCCACCTAAGTATCATGTTCAGTCATAGCCTCACCTCAGGCTTTGTGCCCACTGAATGTCGCACAGCAACAGTTATCTCACTCCACAAAGGGGGAGCTACCACGGACCTCAGGAATTATCGCCCCATTAGCCTGACGAGCCTGTTCTGCAAGCCTATGGAAGATATCATCATGGAACTTATAAACAATGACATTGGTAATCTCCAAACTCTGGACTCTACCCAGTTCGGGTTTGTAAAAGGCAGATCATGTCTCCTAAACTTGACAGACTTCTTTGAAGCGGTCACCAAAGCCGTAGATGAGGGTAAGGTGGTCCACACAACCTATCTAGATCTCGCCAAGGCTTTAGACACCAGCCCCCACTCGAATTACAGATAAACTCACTAAACTAGGTATAAACCCTATGTCAAAAGATGGGTTGCCAACTGGCTCACTGACAGAACCCCACACTGTGAAAATAGCAGACTCTAAATCCAACTTCAGACCAGTGACAAGTGGAGTACCACAAGGTTCAGTCCTAGGTCCTCTCCTGTTTGGTAACTACTTCTCTGAAGTACAGGCTAACACAGAAGGTCTTTGGCTAACAAAGTAGGCAGATGACTGCAAACTAGGATCCATAATCAAAACTCCTAACGATGTGGACATCCTACAAAAGGGCCTCACTGAGACAGATGCCTGGTGTCAAAGCCATGGCCTCAAGCTCAATGCCAAAAAGTGCACCGTCATCCCTTTTGGTAAAAACTTTGTACCCATGAACTACCACATAGGTGGTAGTCTACTTAACACCGAAAGTGTGATAAGAGACCTTGGGACACAGGTGGACAGTAGTCTCTCCTTTGATAATCACATCACCACAGTAGTCAGGAAATCCCTCTATGTGGCATACCTCATCACAAAAAGTTTCTCATCCAGGAAAAAAAGAGGTCATTGTTTCCCTCTACTTGTCACTTATTAGACCCATTACAGAGTACAATGCTCCTTTTGCTAAGTACCTCACAAGTGGTCTACTTCATTTGATCGACAGACCATTTGATTGACACCCATTTGATCGAAATTTCATTTGGTCAAAAAACAGTATTCAAGGCATAAAACTGGGACTTGTCCCCCACCCCAATGTTGTGCGACCCTGGAGTTGGTATATATAGTTAGGGGGGCTAGAGGGCGAAGCCCCCCACCTACTTTCATTTAAAATGTATACTTTTTGTTTTATTTTCTTCTTTAAAAGGAAACTAGGCGGGGAGCTTCACCCCCCACCCCCCCTAACTATATATACCAACTCCAGGGTCGCACGACATTGGGGTGGGGGACAAATCCCAGTTTTATGCCTTGAATACTGGTTTTTGACCAAATGAAATTTCGATCAAATGGTCTGTCAATCAAATGAAGTAGACCTCTCACAAGACATCTACAACAACTGGAAAGGCCGCAGAAATACCTCACAAAAAGGATTACCAGCCTCAAACAGATGCCCTATGCAGACAGTCTCAAAAAACTCTAGCTTTACTCTGTCACATATAACTTACTCAGAGGTGATCTCTGCCTAACATACAAAGCTATGTCAAACCCAGAGCTGTTGGACATGCTCTACTTAAAGAAATCCCAATCCCTCCGAACTACACGCTGTGGGGACCTAAACCTTGTCACCACAATAAACAGAACATGCTGGAGCGATAGATTCCTGTTGCAGAGACTTCTCATTCTCTGGAACAAACTACCTATCTATATCAAACAAAGCTCCTCATTAGCACTGTTCAAGAAAAACCTTGATGATAGGATGGGAGATAGGAACTTCACCCCGGGGATCACGTCTGTGGCTCTGCTTGACAGGGGCACCTAGAAAATTATTTTCTTGGGTGGCAAAAGCCAGGGTAGTGTTTGGCTAGGCTTACATAGGCCCTAGGGCCAACAGCCTAGTATCTACCTATGAACCTATAACCTACAAAGCCTTGACCTAAGCCAATTTAGTTTTGTCATGAGCAGATCCTACTCCAACTAGATGATTTCTTCATGAAGGTTACTGAAGTAATGGATGAGGGAAATCAGTAAACAATGCATATCTGGATCTCACTAAAGTGTTAGACACCACTCCATACTCCAGTATGTTAATCCCTGTGTAACTTGATGGGAGGCAAACTGGCTCACAAACAGAACCCAGTAAATAAGGGTTGGTGGTTTCATCCCCTTCCAAAGATCCGTCACCAGCGATGTACTACCAGGCTTTCTCCTTGGGCTACTCCTTGGATGTCAAAGCCAATGTTACAGGCTTACAGTTCACCAAGTTTGTTGATGACTATAAAGTAGGTGCCAATATTAACCATTCAGAAGACACTAAAATCCTCCAACAGGACCTTTCCCATACAAACAGTTAGTGGCAAAAGTTAGTGGCAAAACCATAGACTATGACTAAATGCCAAAAAATGTACAATGGTATCCTTCAGCAAACATGACTTTCCCTGCAACTACCACATTGACAACAACCCCCTGAAAATTGATCCAGTATTCAGGGACATGAGAACTTATGTAGACAGCAAACTGTTCTTCAATCAGCATGTATCCACAACTGTAAGAAAGTCCTTTTTCATTGCACAGCTTATTAGTAGGGGTACAGTGTCCAAGCCCAGAGATGTGATCACTGTACTGCATTAAGCACTTATTAGACTGATCACAGAGTATAACATCCATGTACCTGTCCAAACACTTGGCACAACTTGAATAATGCCCACAGCATTTTCCCACCAAGAAAGTTAAGGGTCTAAAGTACAAGTACACTGATTGGTGTGCACTAAAGGTGGAGGTGTGTCCACATTCACTAAGGATATTCACACCACCAGGTTAGTTGACCAACACAATGCATCTGAAATTCTCCAGGTGTAACTAACACTAGGTAAGACTGCAATCCAAATTGTAGTAGCTTGCTACAGATGCCCCACCATGTCCCAAGATTCTCACTACACCTTTCTAAACATACTGGAAAATATTAAGATACAACCAAACACCCTAATACTGGGTGATTTTAACTACCCTGCCATTAACTGGGAAAACTACTCGTGTACCAACACCTTTGCCCAATGGTTCTTGGAATTCATAAATTCCAATGCCCTGGATCAACTAATCCATAGTCCAACCAGGGGCTCCAATATCCTAGACCTGGTCATTACTTACATGGGAAATCAATGCTCCACACCTATGGTCACCCTCTCATTGGTCAGGTCTGACCATAAGCTAATCACCCTTAACATCCACATCCCACCCCCCAGTAAGGAAACCGCCATAAAAAACGTCTCCAAAGCCAACTTCATGCTACTCAAGTCAGAAGTGACAAACTTCATGACACCCATGCAGACGGGATCTGAAAGTGTGACTGCTGAATCCTACACTACGGCACTGTATGAGCACATCCCTCATACATGAATCGTGCCATCCCAAATAGAACCAAGATGCTCTCCTCCAAAAAAAAAAGGAAGCCAATGTGGTGGTCCCCTGCCATAAAAAAAAACTTTACAACAAAAGGAAGAAACTGTTGCAGAAAAGAGGAAAATCCCAGGATGCAAAAAACTCATAAAATCCTCCAAAGCTAGTTACGAAAATAAAATTGCCAAAGATTCCAAAGACAACCACAAGGCATTCTATAACTATGTCAAGAATCTAAATGGCAATGCTCAGATCTGCTCTGAGCTACAACAGAATGGCATTAAATATAATGATGCCAAGGATATTGCCAATATCCTGGCAGTTCGATTCAATGCCACCTTCACCCCCTCTCACTCCCTAAATGGCCCATCTCAATACTGGAAGATTGCCAAATTCCGGTAATAACGGCCACACAGGTAAAAAATGCACTCTCCAGAGCTAAAAATACAGCATCCATGGGACCAGATGACATCCCGGGCTGTGTACTACATGAACTACAAAATGAACTGGCACCTCATCTAAGTGTCGCGTTTAATCATAGCCTCACCTCAGGCTTTGTGCCCACTAAGTGGCGCACAGCTACAGTTATCCCACTCCACAAGGGGGGATCCATCTTGGATCCCGGGAACTACCTCCCCATCAGTCTAACGAGCCTGATATGCAAGGCCATGGAATGTATTAAAATGGAACTTATAAATAAAAACATTAGCAACCTTCAAACACTGGACCCCACCCAGTTTGAGTTTGTGAAGGGCCGATCTTATCTCCTGAACCTGACTGACTTCTTCAAATCAGTCTTCAGAGCCGTGGACGAGGGTAAGGTGGTCCACACAGCCTATATGGACCTCGCCAAGGCCTTTGACACCATCCCCCACTCTGGAATCATAGATGAACTTACTAAGGTGGGCATTAATCCCTACATTACTCGATGGGTTGCCAACTGGCTTACTGACAGAACCCACACTGTAAAAGTAGCCAACTCCAAATCCAGCTCCAGACAAGTGACAAGTGGAGTACCTCAGGGTTCAGTCCTGGGACCGCACTTGTTTGGCATCTACTTCTCTGAAGTACAGGCCAACGCTAAGGGACTCTGGCCAACAAAGTTCGCAGATTACTGCAAACTGGGAGCCATTATTGAATCCCCAAATGATGTGGATACTCTACAAAAGGGCCTTACAGAAACAGATGATTGGTGCCAGAGCCATGGGCTCAAGCTCAATGTTAAGAAATGTACAGTTATCCTCTTTGGGAAAAAACATGTACCCATGAATTACAACATGGGTGACAGTACAATAAACACCGAAATTGTGATAAGAGACTTAGGGACACAGGTGGACAGTGGTCTCGCCTTCGATATCCACATCACCACAACAGTCAGGAAATCCTTCTATGTGGCACACCTCAGCACTAAGGGCTTTTCATCCAGAAAAAAGGAGGTCACTGTCCCACTGTACTCATCCCTCATTAGACCCATTATAGAATACAATGCCCCACTTGGTATATACCTCTCAAGACATCTGCAACAACTGGAAAGGCCACAGAAATACCTCACTAAAACAATCACAGGCCTAAAGCAGATGTCCTACACGGACTGCCTTAAAAAACTCCAGCTATACTCTGTCACATATCATCTACTCAAAGGCAATCTCTGCTTAACATACAAGGTCATGTCAAACCCAGAGCTGTTGGACATGGTGCACTTAAAGAAATCCCAATTCCTCAGAGCCACACACTCCAGGGATCTAAACCTTGTCATCACAACAAACAAAACATGCTGGAGGGATAGGTTCCTGACCCAGAGACTCCCCAGACTCTCAAATAGACTGCTCATACATGTCAAGCAGAGCATCTCTTTGGCCCTCTTCAAAAGGAACCTTGACGATTAGATGGGACAAAGGAAATTCATCCCGGGGATCACATCAGTCTCCCTGCTAGACAGGGGTTCAGGGAAGTAAATAGTGTGGGAAGAAATAGCCAGGGAATTGTTATGGCTAGGCTTGTACAGGCCCTAGGGCCGATAGCCTAGTACCGACCTATGAACCTACGTCTCAAAGTCTTGTCCCTATTCTTGATATTGCACAGGCTGCTGAGGGGTGGCTTCTGTCTAGTATGCAGAGCCTGAGAAGATTCTACCTAACAGACCTACTACACATCCACAAGCCCAATGGTGGCATAGACACCCACTCAACAGATGTTCTGAAACACAAACAGAACATGTTTGAGAACTAGATAAAACATCACAGAGAATTCCACTTATTTGGAATAACGTTCCTATCCACATAAAACAAAGCACTTCTTACTGCAGAGAATTCCACTTATTTGGAATAACGTTCCTATCCACATAAAACAAAGCACTTCTTACTGCATTCAAATGTAACCTGAATGAATGGACAGGAAACTGCAAATATGTCAATGGAGTTATGGTGCAGTGTGAGTAGTAAAACTGGTATCACACTGACCTTTGATGCAGAAGGCTGTGGGCTCCATTCCCACACCAGGCAGATTGACTGCTGGCAGTACAGTGCAGCTTATATGGGTGCTGCACTGTGTAGTGTCTCTTCCTTTGGATGCGGCGTTAAACCGAGGGCACATTTTCTTGGGTTGGTGGTAGTTCAGGTGGATATGTATCATCATCATCATCAAACCCCCCCTTCCCCCTTTTCTACATGGGGCCGGGATGTTGTCTGAACCATTGCCATCTCTCATGATTCAATGTCACTGTCTACCTTCTTTGACAGTCATGCCTGACTGTCACAGGTCTTCTCTCACAAAAAGAGACGGATGGCTTATGTAAGAGAAGACCTGAAACATTCAGACATGACTGTTAATGATCAACCCTGCTGTAAACACCCTTGTTCTATATGAAACACAAACATAAGCATGCAAGCGCGCGTGCGCACACACACACACAATTATATACATGTGTACATATGCATTACTATTCTAAGATCAAGGAAAACATGACCTAAGACTAAAACATCGCCACCAGACCACCTAAGCACATTTGGTCCGCTCTCCACCAAAGTGCTGAATGTAAGGATTGATTGACGCTACAAGCATAAGCCTTGGGATGTAGTTCTGTAAGGAGCCAATTGTGGATTTGTCCTTCTCACCACTTTATTTAAATTTGGAAATGTACAGTTTCGGAGATGGGTGCAATAGTGTGATAATTATCAGCATAGTACTGGACTATCTCCAAACAGACAACAAGGATCTCTGGCTAACTGTGTTTGCAAATGATTGTAAGCAGGGTGGTGTTGTTACGTCAACCAATGATATGAATACCCTTAAAAAGGAATTAATACAAGTCAGCTAATGGTGTACCCAAAAATGGTTCAAACTAAATACCAAGAAATCATCATCAGTATCATCTCCTTCAGAAAACAACAAATTGTTACTACCTACTGCATCGACAGCACCCCACTATCTAGTGCAACAGTGATCACAGACATGGACAACTAAGTTGATGGCTCCCTTTCCTTTGATTACTATTTAACAACCATACTCAGAAAATCTTTCTACATCTCACACCTAATCACCAAATGCATCTTTTCTAAAACCAGGGAACCTATTGTTCCCCTGTACACTGCTCTGGAAAGACCCATTAAAGAATATAAAGGGCCATTTGGTATGTATCTCACCAGACATCAAAAAATGCAAAAAAAAAAAAAAGGGGGGGGTTAACAAAAGGCTCTCCAGCCTCAATAGTCTTAACTATCAGCACAGGCTGATCTCTCTGTCCTAAACTCTGTGTTATTACAGGCTACTGAGGGAGATGTGTGCCCTGAACTCTGTTATGACAGCCTAGGGAGGAGACAGACTAGTGCCCTGAACTCTGTGTTATTACAGGCTATTAGGGAGGGAGACGTGCCCTGAACTCTGTTATAGGCTACTGAGAAGGGAGACATGGGCCCTGAACTCTGTGTTATTATAGGCTACGGAGGAGGGAGACGAGTGCCCTGAACTCTGTGTTATTACAGCCCACTGAGCAGGGACACGAGTGCCCTGAGCTCTGTGTTATTGCAGGCTACTGAGGAGGGAGATGTGTGCCCTGAACTCTGTTATTATAGCCTACTGAGGACGGAGACGTCAAATAGGGCTGCCAGAATTTGAACAAGAGATCTCAATATGTATCAGGAAAAAAAAAACTAAATGGAGGGACACATTTATCATTCACTGCCTTCTTTTCTCTGGTACAGGCTCCCCATTCATGTCAAGCAGGGATTCCATCGCCCATCAAACACAGCTTAGACAACTGGATGGGCACCCTATAATACACTATGAGACTTTACAGGCCTCGCCCTTCTGAGAAGGGTGGGAGATCCCGAGGGTGGTTATTGGCAAGGCACACATGGCCTCTGGAGAAATAGCCTTGTATTTCCTATGATTCCAAGGCTGTGGAGCTACAGATTTATGTAAGGGGATTATGGGTGCAAAGACCTCACAACAGGGAGGTACAGGAACTGCAAATATAATGTTAACAATGCAGACGTTTTGTATTTTTTATAATGTTAGGATTAGATGTGGGTGCAACACTGTTTGAGATCATATTGTCCTTGATCTAAGGACAGCCATCTGTGTGTGTGTGTGTGTCTGTTTGTATGTATATGTATATCTATATATATCTATATATCTATATATATATATATATATATATATATATATATATATATACACATAGATATATATTTATATATATATATACACTGTGTGTGTGTGTGTGTATATATATATATATATATATATATATATATATATATATATATATATATATATATACACACACACACACACACACACATATATATATATATATATATATATATATATATATATATATATAACGTACAGCTTAGAACGCCGACACTGAGAACACAGACGCCAGAAGATCGACAACTGAGAAGACCGACGGATGATATATATATATATGGGATATATATATATATATATATAGTATATACAGTAAGTGTGCGATTTTGACAGTCTGTAGGGATAGGGGTGGGTTAAGTGAGTTAGGGTTATATAGTTAGGTAAGTGTCGTAGTGATACTTTGGGTTAGGGGCAGGTTAAGTGAGTTAGGGTTAGGGCGCGGGTTAGGCGAGTGTGCGATAGTGACGGACCTTAGGGTTAGGGTTAAGGTTGTAGATAGTTGTGTATGTGAGGTTTAGTGTGGGTTTGTAAGGATTTTGGTGTGCTTGTATTATGAGTGTGCTTTTTGGACAGGGGATTTGTTTTGTTTGTTGACTGTCGGTATTATGATGTGTCGGGCATGTGAGGTTTCGTGTTTGTGAACTGTCGGTTATGTGGTGTCGGTGATTTTGTTGTCGGTGTTGTGATGTGTCGGTGTTGTCAGGTAGACCCATATATATATATTTATATATACATACACGCGCGCACACAAACACACACACACATATATATATATATATACATACACACACACACACACACACATGCATATGCACATATATACAACTATACATACACATATATTACATATGCATGTATATGCACACACACACACTATATATATATATATATATATATATATATATATATATATATATATATATACACACACACGCTTTATATATATATATATATATATACACACATGCAATGCATATGTACATATATAAAACTATACATGCATACACATTTATATATACATATATATATATATATATATATATATATATATATATATATATATATATATATATATATATATTTGCATACAAACACACACACATGGTTGTCATTCACTCTGCCAAATATGCGGATAGCGAATGACTGTCAAATGGGGTGCATTTCGGATAAACCAAACATCAGCTGCATGTTGGTAAGTTAAGTGTGGGTTTGAGAAAGTAATGCCAAAGCTTTCAGATATTCTGAAAGTTTGACATGGGGGGTGCGTGTTTTTATGAGTGTAGGTGGGTTAGAGTTTAAGAGGACAGACAGCAGTGCATGTTGGTGTATGCATGTGGGTTCAAGCTGTCTTGAATCATCTCCTGCATTACCTTACTAATGTCTGCTAACCTTAACCCAACCCTGCTCCTAACCTTAGGGGAACAAAAACTTTCTGAAACACTACCACTTATCAGATAAATTATGTCTGAATGGATGGATGGATAGATTTGGGTGATTGGCTTACAAAAAAAATTCCTTTATCCTTTTGTTGACCAAGTTATAACTGATTGAGTGGTGAAATTAAAATATTGTGTTTGACTGTAAGGTTAGTGGAAGTGGGAAGTAATGCCACAACTTATTTTGATGTATGTTTCAGCATTAGAATTTAGTGTGCATGCAACTCTTTGTAGGTTAAGGCTAGGGTCAGAGCTTGAGTGAAGAAGGCCACAGGTGTGTCCCTTCTTCAGGTGGTGCTGGAGTTTTATGTATGCATGTTTGTCTGTCTTGTGCAAAACACACACTACTACCTCATAGAAATAATATGTCTAAATAGCGGTTCTGTTAGAGAAAGTGTATTTAGTACCCTAATAATGTATATGGTAGGAGTTAAAGGCACATGGATAAGGTGTCGTTGGGAGGTACCTTACTCATGTGAGCCCTAACCTCCACTGCACATTAGAGTATTATATACATTATTTTCCCTAACAGTACCAATATTCAGACAAATTACGTCTGTGTGTGTGTGTGTGGGGGGGGGGGTTGTATGCATCTGGGTGGAAAAGGAAAAAGTTTTACTTTTCAACAGGTTTTGGTAGTTGATGAAGTTTATTTAAAACGAAAAGTTTAAGTTAGATTTTATTTTTTTAGATTACATGGTAGCGTTGTTGCCTCACAGTAAGACGCTGTCCGGTTTGATTCTCAGCTAGAGCATCTTCTGCATGGAGACATGGGTAAATGGGCGTACCTTCGTTGAAAGTTGTGTATCAGGGCTGGCAACTCGGCACGTAAAAATCAACTGCCAATCATTAGCGGACCGGAGTTCCGCTGTGGCGACCCCTAACCGGGAAAAGCCGAAAGATACAACAACAACAACATGTGACTTGGTGATTTGTGCACAGAGGATTTCATTACACAAGCACATTCTATTCATACAGCATTGTAACTGTTCAATGACTGTACTGATAAGTCTTAAAAGTCAGCAACACTGACACTGATATATATGACATTTTGGAAAAAATATTACTGTTGAAATATAACATTGTAGTGAAGGATGCTGCAGTCTGGAGTTTTCATTTGTTTGGTAACTGCTTCAGCCTCTGAGCTTACAATACGTATGACAAGAGTGGGGAGCTTTCTAGGGTGACACTCCACAAAGCCTATGTGAATGTGTTCCATTTTAATTTTCTAGTGTCACTTTTCTCTTTGCTTCCAGTTTTTAATGTTGACACCCAATGCTGCTGACGTATTGGGTGTCAGTTGTGTTGCTATAAACTGAATTTCAGCAGACAGCTATATAAAATTGTGTGTCCATATCAAGGACCCCAAGGATCCCTCTTGGTATTCCCTTATCCTTTCTTTACTGTTCCTACAGGGTTAATTATTTCATATCAACAGTTTTGCTGCAATACCTGTGTTCTTCTCTTCTCCGTTCCTTGATAAATTGAAGTGATTGTTCCTGGCTGTGTAGTCGACCTTGGCTCAGGGATTTTTTGTTGGCTCATCTTCCCTCTACTGTTCTTTTTTTACCTTACTGTTGTTTAACGAATGAATCATTATAGTGTGCAGTCCTGTCCATTTTTTCTTTTGACTGCTCTTGACAGTTTAGCAGTTTTTCTCTGCGTCTATTCTCTCTTGGTGAATGTAGTCCCACCCCTCCTGACATTTTACCAATTGCCACCGTACAAAGTTGCTAAATGACTCCACATTAAACGGCGCCATTTCTGAACTACACTAATGTCCAGATATTTAGTGGTAATGATGGCGTCTCCTGTAGTGTGCTGCGTAGTAAGTTTGATTGTATTATGATAGTAAGTTTTAAACTTAATGTTAACTATGGCTTTATGATGCCATTAGTGTTTTAATAATACATAAATATGGTTCGGTAGTTTATTTATTTACATTGATTATATATATTTCTTATCCCTACACATATTCTACTGCTGGTGGCTGTAACATCGTGATGGACTGTTGCCATGGAGTCTTGAGGAATATGTACTCACTTTGCGGCTTTTAGAATTTGTTTTTGAAGTTCTTGGTTAATGTCATTATGCGTTAGGTAATGTACTCACTCACTCTTCAACTATAACTGGAGTTTAAAATTTGGATCCTATTCACAAGCTCGTGTTTAGAGTGGATGGCATTGTTTGGTAATTATTTGTATATGCTGTCTGCTCTGTTGGTCAAAGATGTTATATACCTACTACTGTAGTTAGCCATATTAGGGTGAATTTTACTGCTGATGTATTTTACGTTATACCATTATTTATGACCATTTTAGTGTTTTTAGCCAATAAGAAGGTATATTATATGTACAGACTCAGTTTTTTTTTGTTATGGAGATTGTAAAATTACTGATATAGAGCTGTAGGTTTATTATTTGATTCTTTATTTTTTATATTCCCCCTTTTAGGTTTTGCTTTATACTAATATTTTTTTTTCATCTGTAACTCCAAACTTTTGTTTTTCCTTTTTATTGCAGGCCCTGTTATCGCATGCACTACATTCTTTAACTTCACAGCTGCTGGCAACCTGACAGATATTACTATTTTGTTTTTCTAAACTATATCTGTTCTTACCTGCTTAAAGAAAAACTCCACAGTGTATGTTTGCTTATTTTTCCACTCAGTTGTCTGCACATTTGTGCGACAACTTGCCTGGAAGTGCACACTACTGCAGCCTGCCTCCCCCGGCGCTTCCCTCTTAGTGTTTGACTGACTGTTTTAAGTTCATCTCCTGGCTTTCCTCATCACTTTTTTCCCCTTACAGATTGCCCTTATGTTTTATTCTCTTTCTTTATTGTTGCTACAGGTTTAACTATTTTATATAAACTTCTCAGTTTTGTTGCAATACCTGTGATCTCTTCTCCGTTCCTTGACACTCTGAAGTGATTGTTCCTGGCTGTGTCACCTTTGGCTCAGCCCTCTCTGTTCATCCTCACTACGCTCAGGCTCACTTCACTCCCCTACCCTGCCCCCAAATACCACCCATCCCCATTACTCCCACATTTACCTCTAACTAGCCACACCCCACATTCTAAACCAACCAGTCAGCACCAATTAGTCCTACCCCCCATTGCAGTAACAATCATCCCATCACATCTTATGTCCTTCCCTTACCCTCTACCCAACCCACACATAATGAAGCCAATCTCAGCCCTCTCTTTTCATACACACATTGTCTTTCACAACTCACTCCCATCCACAACATTAACTAACTACACTTTCAAACACCTAAAATCTAAACTCCTTTTTCATCTCCTTTTCTACCTTCCTTTCAAACCTTATTATCACATAATCAGTATACAATGTCTCAATCCCTCTAACATTCATCACTAAAAATCCTCTCTCTTCAAACAGCTTTATTACTCACACTAACCTTCCTCTACCTCTTAAACTGTCACACCCCCATTAACAACCAACACACCTACCACTCCACAACTACTATCCCGCACTTCAAAATACCCCTTTACAACCCCTACCTCCTCAACACTATCCACATATGCTACTTTCTGCTCAAATACCAAAAAAAAAAACAGTTCTAAAGCTGTTGCTCTCTCCACAAATCATAAATTACTATACAAATATATAAAAACTATACTTAGCATATTATCACAACTACAACTCCGTGGTGACATTCACCCCAACCCTGGCCCCCTATTCCATCAAAACATAACCACCACACTCTCCACATAACTCCCCCATCACCCCCTCTCATCCTAAAGGACACCGTCTCCTGCTTAACATAAACCTAAGAAGTATATTAAATAAAGGTCATGACCTCCATGCTCTGTTAGACTTATACTCTCCTGACATGGCCATTCTGACCAAAACCGGGCTCAAACCACATATCAAAAACGATGAAATCCTACCCCCTGGATACAACCTATACCGACCTGACCGTCAAATTAAACAGGGAGGTGGGGTAGTCAATGTTCAAACAAAACCTAGCACTAGAACTCATAAGCATCAGTTCTCCTTCATTTAACAATGCAGAAATACTTCCCAGTAAACTAAACATCAATAAAAACAAAACCTTGATCATAGCAGCCACCTATATCTCTCCAGGAGAAACTTCAACTACTGTTGAAGATGTTCTCTATTAGCTATTGTCAACCTTCCAACAAGAAACCATCACAATAGGAGAACTCAGTACAGATTGGACTACTTATGACACCAATAGCCCTTCTAACTTATAAACCTTCATGATTTCTTCCAATTCATACAAGAATCTACCAGAACAGAAAAAAATTCTAACAGACTATTTTAGACTGGACACTAACTGATCTCTCACATCCCTCCAAATAGGGTATCTCCCCGACAGCATCAGTGACCACCTGCCCACTTATTTGCTTAGACATAATCTCAGCCCACCTAGACAATCAATCGTCTAATCTGTAATAAAAAGAAATTCAATACCCAAACATTTCATTTCTTACTCCAACAAATAAATTGGTCTTCCCTAAAAACCTTACCGTTAGATACTGGTGTACAACACTTCAGCACTACCTTCCTGGACATCTTAAATAGCCTAGCCCCTTGCAGATCTGCCAGAATAAAAAAAACAGCATTCACCATGGCTAACAAATAATATTAACGATCTCCTAAAACAAAGGGATAGGGCATGGGCACACACTGGTTAACTAACAAAAACCATGTCAATCTATAACTCTACAAACAGCTTAGAAATAAAAGCTAAACCTCAAATAAAAATGACAAAAAACATACTACACCACCTCACAACAAAAACAACAAAACAACCCCAAAAAAATTCTGGTCCTCTATAAAGAAACTCCTGCAGCCTGGCAATACTACTGCCCCCACACCCACACCCACTTCATTTCCTTCAGAGGACAACACAGCAACACGGTTTAATTCCTTATTCATAAACTCAATACACTCTCTTATCAAATACAATAAAAATACCTTAACATCCCAGCCATCAATAGAAATCTTTAAAATACCTTCTCCTTTACAACTCCAATTCTTACTATAAAGAAGTATTCTTAAAACACTCGAGCCTAGCTGCAGACAATCTGGCATCAGAATTCTTAAAAACTGCTGCAGAGGCAATTGCATACCTCATATCCATCCTCATCAACAGCTCTATCACTGAAAACCATGTCCCCCTACTCTGGGAAATCTCCTACATCACTTCCCCTGCATAAAGGCTGTGAATCCACAGAACCAAACTACAGATCCATCACCATCCATTCACCTCTCTCTAAAATACTTGAAAAATGCATCCACAGCCAGCTTCTAGATCACCTACTATTCAACACCCTCCTCTCTCATACACAACATGGTTTTCACCCCCATCACAGCACAACTGCCCTCCTCAGCTTTACCAGCACTCTAAACCATCACAGAAACCAAAACAGACTTGTCTCCTCCATCTTTCTAGACCTTTCCAAGGCCTCTGACACAGTTTCTCATCAGAAACTACTGTCAGAGCTAGCCACCTTAAACCTTAGTCATTCTACCCTAGCATGGTTCCACAGCTACCTAACCAAATGGCAACAAATTGTTTGGTGGAATCAGAAGCTATCATCGCTGCTCCCTGTTAACATTGCAGTCCCATAAGGTCCCATACTAGGCCCCCTACTCTTCAACTTATTCACTAACCAACTGCATAAATCTATCCCGCTTGCCTGTGTTATACAATAAGGAGATGACTCTCTCACTTACGTAATGCATCCTCCCTGACAGAGCTGCAGGATATCACTCAACAATCCTTCTTGTAAATAGAATCTTGGCTAAACAAAGCTAACCTTGTACTGAACCCAAACAAGACCAAGGTAATGTTATTTCTCTTAGCCAAATCAATCATACCCCCCAACCTCTTTTCATATACATTCTTCAAATAACACAATCATAGCTGCCATCTCTCAAACCAAGTTACTATCAATAAACTGAAATTTGACATTCACTTATCGAGTCCATTAAAAAACCTCACATCAAACTTGGCTCACTCTACCATATTAAGCCATTTGCTACAAACCAAGCCAGATTAGACATCGCCAGAACTCACTCCTGCCCACTCACCTTTATGCTTCTCCCACACTCACCATACCTAGCAAAACTGAATTCCCCAGACTTGAATCCTGCTGTAAAAAAATTGCCAAGTTTGCTAAAAACTCCTCACATAGGTCCCACCATTTCAAACTTAGTATACCAGCCAGGCCTACACCCGACTCATCATCACCCACCACTTAGTATACCAGCCAGGCCTACACCCGACTCATCATCACCCACCACTTAGTATACCAGCCAGGCCTACACCCGACTCATCATCACCCACCACTTAGTATACCAGCCAGGCCTACACCTGACTCATCATCACCCACCACTTAGTATACCAGCCAGGCCTACACCCGACTCATCACCCACCACTTAGTATACCAGCCAGGCCTACACCCGACTCATCATCACCCACCACTTAGTATACCAGCCAGGCAGAATTCCAGCCTTGCAACAACTACTCCAGCCATATACTAACACTCGACAACCCCGATCTTCACCTAAAACTCTCCTACAAGTCTCCAAAAGTAACAACAAGGCTGGGGAGTCCCTTTACTCCCACCATATTTCTAAAACCTGGAACACAATTCCCCAACATATTTTAAACATTACTAACCCAACCCAATTAAAAAAAACAGCTAAACGACCACCTATACAGTAAATAGCTCTGCCCCATGCATCAATTCAGGCTAATATCTTCCCTACATATCTTATTCTCTTACCTATATTCTTCCTCAAGAATGGTAGCCATCTGTGATCCGCTACTAATTTGCCAGAAATCTTCCCCTCTTCAATTTCCCCCTCCTCTTTCTTAATCTACATTAACCTAACAGAAGTAAGCCTACCCTTAAATGCTTTCTATGTAATAAAAAAAACCCTTTATACTCTGTAAACAATGCTTATGATACTATCCTCTGATTTTAACATGCTTTAAACTCAGTAAACAATACTTATACTATCCTCTGATTTTAATGTGCTTTAAACTCTGTAAACAATGTTCATGATACTGTCCTCTGATTTTAATGTGATGCCATTGATGCCAATGTACATTTGTATTTCTCTTATTATATCAATGTACTTTTTTCTGTTACATTAATGCCTATGCACATTGTACTTCTGGGGCTCTTATCCCCCGGACTCTGCTGAAAACAGGCTTACACCCAGATGGGTTACCTCGGTAAACAAATGTAAAATAAATAAATAAAATGAATTATCCTACTGCCATTAAGTGAAGCGTCAGGGTAACTCAAGTCCTACTGAAGAACGATGTTACAAGAAACAAACACAGTTAATTACAGACCGACTGTACTGGGTACCATTTAAGGCAACTCAAGTTCTTCTGAAGAATGATGTTACAAAAAACAAACGCAGTTAATTACAGACAGACTGCACTGGGTACCATTTAAGGCAACTCAAGTCCTACTGAAGAACGGTGTTACAGAAAACAAACGTAGTTAATTACAGACAGACTGTACTGGGTACCATTTAAGGCAACTCAAGTCCTACTGAAGAACGGTGTTACAGAAAACAAACGCAGTTAATTACAGACAGACTGCACTGCGTACCATTTAAGGCAACTCAAGTCCTACTGAAGAACGATGTTACAGAAAACAAATGCAGTTAATTACAGACACACTATACTGGGTACCATTTAAGACAACTCAAGTCCTACTGAAGAACGATGTTACAGAAAACAAATGTAGTTAATTACAGACAGACTGTACTGGGTACCATTTAAGGCTATCATCGAGTCCTACCTTACCTTACCTCATGTCCAGTGTCCCTCCTGCATCCTGCCTCTTAAGTAGTTCTTTGGAACTTGCCAGATTAAGATGCAAGAACTGAAAATCATGCTGCTGTTTTACATACACCTGGGTGTGCCAGAAAGAAAACAGAAAATTAAATTGATTAGGATGTTTATAACAGAGTACTAATCTCATGTTATCTTAATTGTCAAGAGCTAGTGAGTCTGTGATTCCACTTCTTGTAATGATCTGACTGTACATATGCAATTAAAGCCCATAAGATAAATAAGGCAGAGGTACGTTATGAACAGCACGTGGCCTGTAACTTACAGTAGCTGTTCTGCACAACCATTTCTGGCTGGCAGAGTATATTATGCTTACTGACACACTGCACTATGCTGCAGGGTCTGCTCTACAGTTCAGGCATCTCACTGTGGAACTACTAACCTTACTGAAGTAAGTGCTTTATGTCTTGCATGAGACGACTATTGTTATCGAATGCTGGGACAGTGCTAATAAATTACAAGGACAGCTTTCAAGACTTTACGGATGTAAATAGATCAAATACTAAGCCACACGTCATATGTAAGCGGTCACATGACAATAATGAGCACAGCAGTAATTTTCTAAGCATACATTTCAGACATAGGCTCATCATGATTCCTTAAACTCAGCTCTGGTCTCCAAAAGGCCTACTCAGTAGGGCCCACCACCACATGCTGCTCACTCTGAAGACTGAAGACCACTGCTAGATGTAAACTAGATAACCTGCCAGAATCGTCTCACTTAAGTTACTAACTAAAGTCTACCTAATATGTTATGAATAATTACTCCGAACAAACTAAAATCTGGAGCTGAGAATGTAATCTCATCTGTCCTAGAAACCTATTTACCGCTTGGAATAAGTTGGAATAAGTCTGTTTTTGTCCTGCTTCTTGACATTACAGGGAGCTTCTTTACGATGTCATGATATTACGGATTGTAAAACTTTAAGGCACTTAAAACTAAGGAGAGACTGTAAATGTATTAACTGATAAACATACTTTCTCACAGTTTCCATGACATTTATGTATTTATGTACACTGTCACATACTTTCTCACGAGTTCCATGACATTTATGTATTTATGTACACTGTCACATACTTTCTCACGGTTTCCATGACATTTATGTATTTATGTACACTGTCACATATCTTCTCACGGTTTCCATGACATTTATGTATTTATGTACACTGTCACATACTTTCTCACAGTTTCCATGACATTTATGTATTTATGTACACTGTCACATACCTTCTCACGGTTTCCATGACGTTTATGTATTTATGTACACTGTCACATACTTTCTCACGGTTTCCATGACATTTATGTATTTATGTACACTGTCACATACTTTCTCACAATTTCCATGACATTTATGTATTTATGTACACTGTCACACATCTTCTCACTGTTTCCATGACATTTATGTATTTATGTACACTGTCACATACTTTCTCACTGTTTCCATGACATTTATGTATTTATGTACACTGTCACATACCTTCTCACGGTTTCCATGACGTTTATGTATTTATGTACACCGTTGCATACTTTCTCATGGGTTCCATGACATTCATGTATTTATGTACACTGTCACATACTTTCTCACAATTTCCATGACATTTATGTATTTATGTACACTGTCACATATCTTCTCACTGTTTCCATGACATTTATGTATTTATGTACACTGTCACATATCTTCTCACTGTTTCCATGACATTTATGTATTTATGTACACTGTCACATACTTTCTCACTGTTTCCATGACATTTATGTATTTATGTACACTGTCACATACCTTCTCATGGTTTCCATGACGTTTATGTATTTATGTACACTGTCACACACATACTTTCTCATGGTTTCCATGACATTTATGTATTTATGTACACTGTCACACACATACTTTCTCATGGTTTCCATGACATTTATGTATTTATGTACACTGTCACATACCTTCTCATGGTTTCCATGACGTTTATGTATTTATGTACACCATTGCATACTTTCTCATGGGTTCCATGACATTCATGTATTTATGTACACGGTCACATACCTTCTCACGGTTTCCATGACGTTTATGTATTTATGTACACTGTCACATACTTTCTCACAATTTCCATGACATTTATGTACACTGTCACAGCTGCAGCTCACCATATGGTCAAGTAACTTGAGAGTGCAGTTTTTAACTATTTATTAATTTAGTAAAGTGACTGCGGTGGTGGTGCTGCGGTAGCATTGTCCCCTCACAGCAAGACGTTGTCTCGTTCGATTCTCAGCTACAGCGTCTTCTGTGGGGAGACGTGTGAATGGGCATACCTTCGTTGAAGGTTGTGTGTCAGAGCCGGCAAATAAAAATCTACTGCCAATCATTAGCAGACCGGAGTTCCGCTGTGGCGACCCCTAAACGGGAAAAGCCGAAAGACACATTAATTTAGTAAAGTACTTTGTTAACAAGCATCGTGCTATCTACTCTGTTTTCTGCTTAGAACTCTCTGTAACACAGAGGATTATGACTGGTTCTCTGACCATAACCAGACTGCTGTATAACCTCAAAATGGTTCAAGAAATTTACCACAAAAGGGAAGCCTCAGAGGTTAATTTCTAGTGGTGAGTTGCTCAAATTCATTTTTGAGGGAACATAATAAATGGCTACGCTTGGAAAATTGACCAGTTCTAAGACATATAGGTTCATAGCTAAATACTAGTCTAACTACCTTCAAAAGCATTTAAGCCTAGCCAATAACTCAAGGTCAGACTCAGACCTTAAGCTTTGTATCTTTGAGGTTAAGACCTTAATCATTTCACTGCATACCTACAATCAACTGCATTACTAGCCGAGTTAAGTAGAAACTTGCAGTGTAAAAGATTTACTGCATTTCATTTTCTACTTAATTGTTTCATTGAATATTGTGTCTGTGTCTCTCTGTAGTTATTTAATTTTCTATTTAATTGTTTCATAAAATACTGTGGTCCCTCTCTGTCTCTGCAGTTAGTGGGGGGCTATTGTGTTTCACTTCACTGATATTCAGTATTAAACTCTTAGCCTAGAGGGTTTATCTGTATTTATAAGTGATAGTCACATATCTTTGAATTTATTAGTTAGTTTCTGCCCGCACTCCCTGTTTTTGTTTTGGTATTTATCTTGGTGGCTTTGGAATTGCCCGGCCCTCCTGTAAATTTGTGTTTGAACACTCCTCCTGGGTCTATCTCATTTGCTCACTCAACAAAGTACAGTGAGATCATATTTTGACTTCAGACACTCCTATCAGTCCCATCTGTTCAGCTCTATTCCAGTCTAGTGTGACTGACTCATTCTACCAAATACAGAGAGAACATTTGTGAAGGGCAAGCCACTTAGGTCCTTAATTTTAAATTATCTTATGTTTCGCTTTTCTCCCTTTCCACTTTCCAAAAAAAAAAAAAATTCTAAGCTTGTTTCCTGTCTTTCCTGTAACTAGTGTAGTCCAGATACAGATTTGCTGTATCCAGGACTGTTTGTAAGCTTCAGAGCCCCCCAAGCCTTTCTGTGTTGGAGGGAAAGCCTTCTAGCTTATCAGTGGGAGTGGTAAGCACTAGGTAGCCTATCTACCACAAGAGTGGTTTCTGGCCCAGAAATTGTAGTTTATTGGCCGTTTAGGCAGTTTTTCCATCTCTTTCAACGTTCTGCTTTACAAGTTTGCGTTTGTATCCCACCTTTCCTGTAACTAGTCTAGTCCAGATAGAGATTTGCTGTATCCAGGGCTGCTTGTAAGCTTCTGAGCCATCCCCCAAGCCTTTCTGTGTTCGAGGGAAGCCTTCTAGCTTATCAGTGGGAGTGGTAAGCACTAGGTAGCCTATCTACCACAAGAGTGGTTTCTGGCCCAGAAATTGTAGTTTATTGGCCTTTTGGGCAGTTTTACCAGCTCTTTCAACTTTCTGGTTTAAAGGCATGCTTTTGTGCTTGTTTCCCATCTTTCCTGTAACTAGCCTAGTCCAGATACAGATTTGCTGTATCCAGGACTGTTTGTAAATTTCTGAGCCCCCCAAGCCTTTTTGTGTTGGAGGGAAGTATTCTAGCTTATCAGTGGGAGTGATAAGCATTAGGTAGCCTATCACAAGATCCAGGTACAGATTCTTAGTTTTAACACTTGAATTTGCTTATTCATGCTCAACACTTGTTCAGAACTTGTTGTTAGCACTAAATAAGCTACAAATTACTACAGCACTCAGCCTTCCTCTTTACCTAGAGGAAAACAGTTTTTGTACTTACTTTCCTCACTTGCTTATAGAAAAACAGCTCTTATACTCACTTTCCTAACTTGTCTACAGGAAAGTAGTTTTTTATTCAGGCATGTCCAAGGGCCAGCTCCCAGTGTTCTCTCCTGGCTATCTGATGAATCTGGGCATCTTGGGGCAATGTAGCAATTGCCTCATGTATACAGAATACAGACAACCCTCTCCTCCTACCACCCACACCACAACCTGTGAGAAATGCACTTATCTAGCCAAACTGGAGGTAAAGCTCTCTCCAACCAAGAATGAACTTGACAGTCAAGAGGAGAAGGTAAACACTTGCACCACATCACACTCATCACATAGTTGCACTAAACCTACACCACCAAAATCCAGATATAGAAACACAAAAACATTCACGGAGGCTCTCAATAATAATCCGCTCAAGCAACAGAGACCTCCAAAGCAGAAACGCAAGCAACCTCCACCCCCCAACACAACCCAAATGACACATAGCCCAAAGACTCAGTATGCCACTCTGCCACAGCCCATAAGGCAAAACAATGTACCCAATACACTAGTCATAGGTGACTTATAGTCAGACTCTCTGATGTCCCACTCACCAGGCTGAACAAGGAGAAGGTTACTGTCAGCTGCCTGTCAGGTGCCAGGATCAGCCACATAACCCATGCACTCAGGTCACTCCACAACAAGTACAAATATGACTCTGTCATTGTCCATGTTGGTGTGAATGACCTGAGACGTACCTCCCTGGACTACATGAAGAGAGACATGGAAGAGCTCTCTGATCTTGTAGCCCAGGCAGGTATGACCTTAGCCCTGAGTAGCATCCTGCCATGGCCCAAAATGATACCGCAAGCACAAAGACAAAATAACTGACTTCAACAATTGGCTAAGCTTCTGATGTCATTCTAAGGGGATCCAGTATCTGTCAACCTGGGATGACATGGTCGACAGACCATGACGCTTTGCCAGTGATGGCCTGCACCTCTCACCCCTGGGATTCTGGATACTGGCTAGGCTCTTGCTGCCCCTATAGTGCCTTTTTTAGGCAAGGTTCAAATGACAAATTCACCATTCACCAATGTAACAAGAAAGTACAGTTGTGTACACTTACCATAAATGTGGATGTTCGAGTGTCTTCACTGTTGCAGTCATGACTGTAGGGTTCTCCCCTGCCGGCAGGCAGTCCTCGGTCGGCCAGAATCCCAAAGTCTGGGTCTGGCGTCGGCTGTTCAGCCATGCTCCCTGACGTCAGAGCACCAGGAGTACAAAGCTGACAGCCGACGCCATGTTCTCCAGTTTTTCTTGCCCCAGATGTCAGGAGTCCCAAAAATGAGTAAGGTCCCATACCCCTTGCAAATACACCTCAGAAGAATGGTGAATTAAAGGAACCACACAAAAGTAAAAATAAGAGGGGACAGGAGGGAGGGAAACCCAGACTGCAACAGTGAAGACACTCGAACATCTACATTTATGGCAAGTGTACACAACTGTACTATGTTCATCGTGTTTCACTGTTGCAGTCATGACTGTAGGGTAGAATCCCAAAGCAGAATGAAAGGGAGGTGGTCATAAAGTAGAAGGGGTGGCTAAAAGGCCCTGCAAGACTGCAGAAGCAAAGCCTGCCCTAGACTTGGAGTAGAGAGGTAGATTGTAGTGCTTTGAAAAAGTATGCACTGAACTTCAAGTTGCAGCTTCCAAAATGTCTTTGGTAGGAACTCCCCTGAGGAAGGCAGCTGAAGTGGCAGCAGCTCTGGTGGAATGAGTCCGTATACTCACTGGGATTTGCTTTCCATGGTGTGAGTAACAAAATCTGATTCCATGAGCAATCCATTTAGAAATGGTCTGTTTTGAAATGGCTTTACCTTGGGAACTTGAAGCATAAGAAACTAACAATTGCTCTGATTTCCTGATGTCCTTGGTTCTGTCCAGGTAAAAACGTAGTTGTCTGTGTACATCCAAGGAATGTAAGATCCTTTTCCCCCTTTATTTTGAGGAGTGGGGAAAAAAGTTGGCAAGTGAATAGTTTGATTTAAAGCCACTTTGGAAACCACCTTAGGCATGAAAGTAGGATTAGTCCTTAAAGACACCCTGTCTTGATGAGAAATAATATAAGGTTCCACAGCCATGAGAGCTTGCAACTCCGAAACTCTCCTGGCAGAAGTCAGAGCTGACAGGATGGCTGTCTTCCAAGATAAAAACTTGATGTCAGAAGTGGCAGCAGGCTCAAAAGGAGGTAAGGTGAGCTTTTCCAAAACATAGTTGAGATCCCAAGCAGGAATGGGAGGAGATCTAGGGGGGCTTAAGTTCTTTGCTCCTCTGAGAAATTGTCTCATGAGCTGGTGGGAAAAGATTGGAGGGTCTGGTATTATAATGAGCAGAAATAGCAGAGGCATGTATCTTAATGGAAGAGAGAGAGAGACCCTTATGTAAGAGGTCTGTCAGGTAAAGTAAAATCAAAGGAATGTTAGGAAGAAGAGGATCAGAATCCTGAGCCTGCATCCAGGAACAAAATCTTTTCCATTTTCCTGCATAAGATTTTCTAGTGCTAGGACGTCTGGCTTCTAAAATGACATCCATAACCTGCTTGGGTAGGAGAGAATGAATCAAAGACCCTGGATTAACCAGGCCACCAGGCTGAGAGTTCTGACATGGGAGTGTAGAACCTGACCCTGGTGTTGTGACAGAAGGTTCGGAGTCTGTGGTAAAACCAAGGGGGCTCCAGACAAAGGTTTTTAGAGTTGGGTACCAAAACTGTCAAGGCCAATTTGGGGCCAGCAATATTATCATCTTGGGCTTGTCCTGTTTGATCTTTAATAATACATGTGGAAGAAGAGGAAGAGGTGGAAAGGCATATCCCGAGAGGTTTCTCCAACTGAATGATAGTGCATCCACTTTCCAAGCTTGTTTGTGGAAAGTCCTGGTGCAAAAAATCTGTAGTTGATAATTGAGGTGGGATGCAAAGAGGTCTATGTGAGGACATCCCCAGACTGCTGTTATCATCTTGAATATTTCGGTGTCCAGCATCCACTCGTGTGGGTCCAAAAGATTTCTGCTCAGACTGTCTGCCAGGAAGTTTTGCTTCCCTGGTAGAAACTGAGCTTGAAGGTCCAGATTGCAAGCTAGAGCTGTGTTCCACAGATCCATGGCTAGTCTGCAAAGGGGGTAGGAATGAGATCCCCCCTTGCTTGTTTATGTACCACATAACTGTGGTGTTGTCTGTTCGTATCAGTAGTTGTCCTGGTTGTAGAAGATTCCTGAAGGCCAATAGAGCTTTCTGAACGGCTAACATTTCCTTTAAATTGATATGCAGGTGCTTCTGATCCTTTGTCCAAAGGCCATGCAGACAGTTGCCCCGAAAATGGGCTCCCCATGCATAATCCGAGGCATCCGTGGTTAGTATCCGAGTGGCAGGAGGCAGACAGAAGGGTTTTCCTTTGTTTAGAGTACATGCCTTGGACCACCAAAGGAATTCCTTTTGAAGACAAGGCAGGACGGAGATCAGTATGTCTTCGGACTGAAGTTTGTTCAGAAAAGATTGTCAGGAGTCAGCTGACTGGCACTTGCGAACTGCTATCACTGCACGGCAAGAAAGACTGGAGAACATGGCGTCGGCTGTCAGCTTTGTACTCCTGGTGCTCTGACGTCAGGGAGCACGGCTGAACAGCCGACGCCGGATCCAGACTTTGGGATTCATGGCCGACCGAGGACTGCCTGCCGGCAGGGGAGAACTCTACAGTCATGACTGCAACAGTGAAACACGATGAACATCAGGCAAGCAAAAACTGAGGGTAATGCTACTCAATGTTAGAGGTCTAAATCTCAAAAGGCACTCCCTCGAGACACTCCTTAAAATGGAGAACATCGATACCTGTGCAGTGACTGAGACCTGGTTCAAGGCTCCAGAGAGTACCCCTGCATTAACTCATACCACACATTTTGGCCACCTAACCTGGACCGGAACACCAAAGGCGGAGGTGTGTCCATATTCATTATGGATATCCACACCTCCAGGCTAGTTGTTCAGCATAATGCATTCGAGGTTATCCAAGTGCAACTAACTCTGGGCAAAGCTGAAATCCAAATTGTAGCTTGCTACAGATCCCCAACCATGCTCCAGGATTCCCACTCCTCTTTTCTTGATATACTGGGAAATATTAGGGTTCAACCAAACACCCTAATAATGGGTGATATCAACTGCCCCACTATTAACTGGGAAAACTACTCATGTACCAACTCCTTCGCTCAACACTTTCTGGAATTCATAAATTCCAATGCCCTGGATTCAACTTATCCACACCTCCACCAGGGACGACAATATCCTAGACCTAGTCATTTCCAACATGAGTGACGGGTGTTCCACATGAAGTCAACTCCTCATTGGTCAGATCCGACCATAAGCTAATCACCCTAGATATCCACATCCCGCCCCCACCTACCATTAAGGAAATCATGGTAAAAAATTTCTCCAAAGCCAACTTCATGCTTCTTAAGACAGAAGTGGCGAACTTCATGATACCCATGCAGATGGACAATACAGTTACGACTGCTGAATCCTACACAGATGCACTCTATAAGCACTTACAGGACTGCATGGATCATGCTATCCCGAACAGAACAAAGATGCTATCCTCCAAAAAAATGAAGCCAATCTGGTGGTCCCCTGCCATAAACAAACTCTACAACAATAGGAAGAAACTGTTGCAAAAGAGAGCAAAATCCCATGAGTGGAGGAGTTCCCTGGTCAACCTCAGTAAGAAGCTGAGATCCCTTATAAGATCCTCCAAAACTAGCTATGAAAACAAAATCACCACTGATTCTAGGGACAACCACAAAGCATTCTATACCTCTGTCAAGAATCTCAATGGCATCACCCAGATCTGCTCTGAGTTACAGCACAACGGCATGGAAATTACAGAAGCAACTGATATTGCCAATGTCCTGGCAAATAGGTTCAGTGCTAACTTTACCCCCCTCCCACCCACTAAAGGGCCCATATCTATACAAGAAGAATGCAGAGTCCCTGTAATCACAGCTACACAGGTAAAAGCTGCACTCTCTAAAGCCAAAAACACAGCATCCATAGGACTGGGCAACATCCCAGGCTACATTTTACACGAACTTCAGAACGAACTGGTTCCCCACCTAAGCACCATGTTCAAGCATAGTCTCACATCAGGCTTTGTGCCCACTGAATGGCGCACAGAAACAGTTATCCCACTCCACAAAGGGGGAGCCACCCCTGATCCTGGGAACTATCACCCTATTAGCCTGACGAGGCTGGTCTGTAAGGCCATGGAACGTATCATCATGGAACTCAAAGACATTGGTAACCTCCAAACTCTGGAGCCCACCCAGTTCGGGTTTGTGAAAGGCAGATCATGCCTCCTGAACCTGATCGACTTCTTTGAGGCAATCACCAAAGCTGCAGACGATGGTAAGGTGGTTCACACAGCATATCCTGACCTTGCCAAGGCTTTCACGACCATCCCCCATTCTGGAATTATAGCTAAACTCACCAAACTAGGTATAAATCCCTACGTCACAAGATGGGTTGCCAGTTGGCTCACTGACAGAACCCACACTGTAAAAGTTGCAGACTCCAAATCTGATTTCAAACCAGTGACAAGTGGAGTACCACAGGGTTCAGTCCTGGGACCTCTCCTGTTTGGTATCTACTTCTCTGAAGTACAGGGCGACACAGAAGGCCTTTGGCTAACAAAGTTCGCAGATGACTGCAAACTAGGAGCCACAGTCAAGTCCCCAAATAATGTGGACATCCTACCGAAGGTCCTCACTGAGACAGATGACTAATGACAGAGCCATGGCCTCAAGCTCAATGCCAAAAAGTGCACTGTCATCCCCATTAGTAAAAACTCTGTACCCATGAACTACCACATAGGCGGCAGTCTACTTAATCCTGATTGTGTGATAAGAGACCTGGGGACCCAGGTGGACAGTAGTCTCTCCTTTAATACTCATATCGTCACAGTAGTCAGTAAATCCTTCTATGTGGCACACCTCATCACAAAAGAATTCTCATCTAGAAAAAAAAGAGGTAATTGTTCCCCTCTACTCGATACTCATTAGACCCATTATAGAGTACAACGCCCCTTTTGGAATGTACCTCACAAGACATCTGCAGCAGGTGGAAAGGCCACAGAAGTACCTCACAAAGACTGGACACAGACAGATGCCCTACACTGACCGTCTCAAAAAACTCCAGCTATACTCCATAGCATATCACCTACTCCGATGTGATCTCTGCCTAACATATAAAACTATGTCAAAGCCAGGGCTGCTGGACATGCTACACCTAAAGAAATCCCAATCCCTCCAAGCTACATGCTCTAGGGACCTAAACCTTGTCACCACAATAAACAGGACATGCTGGAGGGGATAGATTCCTGTCCCAGAGACTTCCCATACTCTGGAAAAAGCTACCCATCTATGTCAAGCAAAGTTCCTCTTTGGTACTCTTCAAGAAAAATCTTGATAAGTGGATGGGAAATAGGAAATGCACCCCGGGGATCACTTCTGTGGTTCTAGTCGACAGGGGACAGGAAAATAACTTTCTTGGGTGGCGTAAACCAGGGAACCTTGTTGGCTAGGCTTACTTAGGCCCTT
Source organism: Protopterus annectens (assembly GCF_019279795.1). Lineage (NCBI taxonomy): Eukaryota > Metazoa > Chordata > Ceratodontiformes > Protopteridae > Protopterus > Protopterus annectens. The sequence continues at coordinate 936,872,357 of NC_056733.1, read as the reverse complement.
GGGCTGATAGCCTAGTACCTAACTATATGAACTAAACAAAACTTCCCCCATGCACTACCAAATTAATAAAGCATGACAGTATGAAGCACAGCTGTCAACTTTTTACATCCACAGTCAGGGACAAAACAAAAACGAAGTGCCAGATTTAACTTTGAGCCATCTGTGACTGGTAATCTAATGTGCAATCATAAAGGTGTAATTTGTTTGTTTTTATTTAAGGAGTGGTCAGCCCAAGTTGGAAAACACACAGGAAGGCTTAAAGTGAGATTGTTTCATCAGCCACAGGGCTTTTTAGGGGCTTAACTGGGTATTAATCTGCACTAGAGAGCTACATTTGCTCTGCTTTTACATTAAGTAGTCCCAGGATCATCCATCTTGTAGCAGAAAGTGTTTATCTGGTCTCTCTGAGTTAGAAGGCATTCCAAGGAACTCAAAGTGGTAGTCATTTAATGGCCAAAGAGCACGGGACTTAGAAAAAAAATTCAAAACTATCTGCTATAAATTAGGTGCGTTTTGTGTAGCTATAAGACTCTTAGGGGCAGTTAGCAGTGCCCTGTATAGTAGCAAACTTATTAAGCTAGTAGTTAAAGATTTTAACCTGTAACAGAAAAAGGCTTTGCGTGGAGCTAAGCATAGGGCAGCTAGTTAGATCAAACAGCATTAAGATCATAGCCCTTATTTAAGGTCTAACCTTCACCCTACACACAATTCAGGTGACTTTTATAAAACTAAGACTGTAAACTGTAATAGCCCAACCCTAATACAGGTCTTAACATGGATTTTAAATCAACCAGTACCCGTACTGTATCAGACCTGTAGTGGGGAACAAAAGTTAATCCCTTTGAAAGCTCAGTTAAACTTAGTTTACTCATGTAAACTAAGTGCTTTCTTGGTTAGATGCCACACGAACAGATCCCCAGAGCCTTAATCCTTTATTTTTACATTTGTCACTGTATTTATACCTTAGCCATTATAGCTATGGTTTTGAGCCTACTCAGCTGTTTACTTATAGACTTAGACACAGGTTCATTAATATTATATGTTTTTTTACACACAAACCTGAAGAAGTATTTAGTGGTCCATCTGTTTAATTAGTCAGTCATTTTGTTAATGAGTTGGTTTCTTAATTAATAAAAATTTGGATTAGTAAGTTAGCCTTAATAAGCTGCTCTTATATTACATTTTTTCATTTGTCTCTAGCTTTTACGTTTTGGTTCTAAGGTAGCACAGTCTCAGTTGACACTATGGTGTTAAGGGAGAAGGAGGGAGTTGGTTAAAGGAACGAGTTTAATGCTTTTATTGCTCTTAACAGAACCACCCTCTGTAACCACTCCCTTGCTGCAAATAACCTGATTATATATAAAAAATTAATGTCTTCAGTGTTTTATTATACTCGACTAGGATCGCTTGCTTGTGCATTTCAATAAAGGGTATTCCATTTTTAACAATAATCATTGCTCAATCAATCAATCAACAAAAACATTTTTAATAATAATCTGTCTAAGCAACAGAGACCTCCAAAGCAGAAACGCAAGCAACCTCCATCCCCCAACACAACCCAAATGACACATAGCCCACAGACTCAGTGTGCCACTCAACTACAGCCAATAAGGCAAAACAACGTACCCGACACACTAGTCATAGGTGACTCTATAGTCAGGCACACTGATGTCCCACTCACCAGGCTAAACAAGGAGAAGGTTTCTGTCAGCTGCCTGTTGAGTGCCAGGATCCGCCACATAACCCACACACTCAGGTCACCCCACAAGAAGTACAAATATGACTTTGTCATTGTCCATGTTGGTGTGCATGACCAGAGACATACCTCCCTAGACTACATTAAAAGAGACATGGAAGAGCTCTCTGATCTTGCAGCCCAGGCAGGTATGACCCTAGCCCTGAGTAGCATTCTGCCATCGCCCAGAATGATACCACAGTACAAGGACAAAATGACTGACTTCAACAATTGGCTAAGCTTCTGATGTCATTCTAAGGGGATCCAGTATCTGTCTGCTTGGGATGACAGTGCCTTTTTTAGGCAAGGTTCAAATAACAAATTCACCACTGTAACAGGAATAGGGAAGCAAAAACTGAGGGTAATGATACTCAATGCTAGAAGTCTAAATCTCAAAATGAACTCACTCGAGGCACTCCTTAAAATAGAGAACATCGATATCTGTGCAGTGACTGAGACCTGGTTCAAGGCTCCAGAGAGAACCCCTGCACTACCAGGCTATAACTCATACCACACTTTTCGGCCTTGTAACCTGGACTGAAACACCAAAGGCAGAGGTGTGTCCATATTCATTAAGGATATCCACACCTCCAGGCTAGTTGCTCAGCATAATGCATCTGAGGTTATCCAAGGGCAACTAACTCTGGGCAAAACTACAATCCAAACTGTAGCTTGCTACAGATCCCCCACCATGCCCCAGGATTTCCACTCCTCTTTTCTTGATGTACTGGAAAATATTGGGGTTCAACCAAACACCCTAATAATTGGCGACTTCAACTACCCCACCTTTAACTGGGAAAACTACTTGTGTACCAACTCCTTAGCTCAACGCTTTCTGGAATTCATAAACTCTAATGCCCTGGATCAACTTATCCACACCCCCACCAGGGGCAGCAATAGCTTAGACCTAGTCGTTACCAACATGAGTAACCGGTGTTCCACACCTGAAGTCAACTGCTCGGTCCGATCCGACCATAAGCTAATCACCCTTGATATCCACATCCCGCCCCCACCCCCAATTAAGGAAACCACGGTAAAACATTTCTCCAAAGCCAACTTCATGCTTCTTAGGACAGAAGTGGTGAACTTCATGACACCCATGCAGATGGACAATACAGCTACAACTGCTGAATCCTACACAAATGCACTCTATAAGCACTTACACGAGTGCATGGATCGCGCTATCCCAAACAGAACCAAGACGATATCCTCCAAAAAAAGGAAGCCAATCTGGTGGTCCCCTGCCATAAACAAACTGTACAACAGAAGGAAGAAACTGTTGCAAAAGAGAGTAAAATCCCATGAGTGGAGGAGCTCCCTGGTCAGCCTCAGTAAGAAGCTGAGATCCCTTATAAGATCCTGCAAAGCTAGCTATGAAAACAAAATCACCACTAATTCTAAGGACAGTCTCAAAGCATTCTATAGCTATGTCAAGAATCTCAATGGCAACACCCAGATCTGCTCTGAGTTACAGCACAACGGCACGAAAATTACAGAACCAACTGATATTGCCAACATCCTGGCAAATGGGTTCAGTGCTAACTTTACCCCCACCCCCTAAAGGGCCCATATCTATTAAGGAAGAATGCAGAGTCCCTATAATCACAACTACGCAGGTAAAAGCTGCACTCTCTAAAGCCAAAAACACAGCATCCATGGGACCGGACAACATCCCAGGCTGCATTTTACACAAACTTCAGAAAGAACTGTCCCCCCACTTAAGCACCATGTTCAATAATAGCCTCACATCAGGCTTTGTGCCCACTGAATGGCGCACAGCAACAGTTATCCCACTCCACAAAGGGGGAGCCACCACTGATCCCGGGAACTATCGACCTATAAGCCTGACGAGCCTGGTCTGCAAGGCCATGGAACGTATCATCATCGAAGTCATAAACAAAGACATTGGTACCCTCCAAACTCTGGATCCCACCCAATTCGGGTTTGTGAAAGGCAGATCATGCCTCCTGAACCTGATTGACTTCTTTGAGCCAGTCACCAAAGCCGTAGATGAGGGTAAGGTGGCTCACACAGCCTATCTTGACCTCGCCAAGGCTTTCAACACCATCCCCCATTCTGGAATTATAGCTAAACTCACTAAACTAGGTATAAATCCCTATGTCACAAGATGGGTTGACAACTGGCTCACTGACAGAACCCACCCACACTGTAAAAGTTGCAGACTCTAAATCTGACCTCAAAGCAGTGACAAGTGGAGTACCACAGGGTTCTGTCCTGGGACCTCCCCTGTTTGGTATCTACTTCTCTGAAGTACAAGCTAACAAAGAAGGCCTCTGGCTAACGAAGTTTGCAGATGACTGCAAACTAGGAGCCACAGTCAAGTCCCCAAATGATGTGGACATCCTACAGAAGGGCCTCACTGAGACAGATGCCTGGTGTCAGAGCCATGGCCTCAAGCTCAATACCAAAAAGTGCAGTGTCATCCCCTTTGGTAAAAACTCTGTACCCATGAACTACCACATAGGCAGCAATCTACTTAACACTGAATGTGTGATAACAGACCTTGGGACCCAGGTGGACAGTAGTCTCTCCTTTGATAGTCACATCGCCACATTAGTCAGGAAATCCTTCTACGTGGCACACCTCATCATAAAAGGGTTTTCATCCAGGAAAAAAAAGAGGTCATTGTTCCCCTCTACTCGACACACATTAGACCCATTATAGTGTATAACACCCCTTTTGGAATGTACCTCACAAGACATCTGCAGCAGCTGGAAAGGCCACAGAAGTACCTCACAAAGTGGATTACTGGCCTCAAACAAATGCCCTACACTGACAGCCTCAAAAAACTCCCACTTTACTCCGTAGCATATTGTCTACTCTGAGGTGATCTCTGCCCAACATATAAAGCTATGTCAAACCCAGAGCTGTTGGACATGCTACACCTAAAGAAATCCCAATCCCTCCGAGCTACATGCTGTAGGGACCTAAACCTTGTCACCACAATAAACAGGACATGCTGGAGGGATAGATTCCTGTCCCAGAGACTTCCCATTCTCTGGAACAGGCTACCCATCTATGTCAATCAAAGTTCTTCATTAGCACTCTTCAAGAAAAATTTTGATGAGTGGAGGGGAAATAGGAAATACACCCGAGGTATCACTTCTGTGCCTCTGCTTGATAGTGGCACAAGAAAATAACTTTCTTGGGTGGTGTAAGCCAGGGAACCTTGTTGGCTAGGCTTACGTAGGCCCTTGGGCAGATAGCCTAGTACTTACCTATGAACTCAACTGTGGACTACCTAATGTTTTCTTAATTTGTTGTACATATTTTACAGTTCGATTTTTAGTAGTGAACTAGGTGCATAACATATTTCAAGCAGTAAACTTCAAACCCTCCACACTGCAAAATTTCTGCTTGGTTTGTTTTTGACCCAGTATAGGTTGCATACTGGGTTTTCTGAGAGTTTCAGGGATACCACGGAGTTTTCTTTTTGTAGGACTTAAAATATCACGCACATCCTCAAGTCACTGCATCACAAGTACCAACAAGATTCTATCATAGTCCATGTGGGTATAAATAACTTGAGGCATACCTCACTGGACTACTGGAAACTATATGAAAAGAGACATTATGGATTTCTCTAAATACAAGTCATACACAGGTACGTGCCTTGCATTGAGCAGCATTCTACCTTCACCAAGGAGGATACCACAGCATGAACAGTAAATGAGCGATTTTAATAACTGGCTTAGTTTCTGGTTTCATTCCAGGGGAATCTAATATCTATCAGTTATCATAGAGTACAATGTTTCCTTTGGTATGTAACTGACCAGGCATAAGCAGCAACTAGACCGACCTCAGAAGCTCCTTACAAAAAGGATACAAGGCATAACAACCTGCCTTATGCAGAACACCTTAAAGCCCTTTCCATCTTCTTAGTCTCCTATAGATTACTGAGTGGTGATCTATGCCTGCCTTACAAGGCATCTGCAAACCCCACACTTATGAATCTCCTACATGTTCTTAAGTCAAATAGAACTGGAAAAACAAGGTCTATGAACTTGAATTTTGTCTGTGACTTAAACAGAACATGCTAGAGAGACAGATGTGTCCCAGACTTCCCCTCCTATGGAACAGGCTTCCCATCCATGTGAAGGTGAGTTTTTCTATTACCCAGTTTAAGCGCAGTCTAGACCAGTGGATAGGGAATAGAAAATTTACACCGGGCCTGGCACCCATGTCCCTTATGGACAGAGGTAGCTTATAAATGCCTGGCCCTCAATGTCCTGCTTGGATACAGGGCATCAGTATTCTTTTGGGAAAGCTTGGCTCGGGTAAGAAAGGCCGTCTTGGTCATTAGCCTAGTACCAATATGTGACTCAGAGTGGGAGAACATGTTTAACAGACCACTATGCTTTGCCAAGGACGGTTTGCACTTGTCCCCCAGGCTTTCAGATACTGGCAAAAACTTTATCCGTCCCTTGCATCCTTTTTTAGGCAATATCAAAATGACAAAACTACCAACATAGCCAAAAAAAAAAAAAAACCCTCAAAGCTACCTTAAGGTGTTACTGCTCAATGCTAGGAGTCTAAACAAGAAACTCCACACCTACAAGCTCTCCTCACTTGAGAATGTGCACATCTGTACTCCTACTAACTCATGGTTCAAAGCTGCAGAGGAAGGCTACAATACCTTCCACACATTAGACCAACAGCAGCACAGACCGGGGCTAAAGGTGGAGGTGCCTCAATCTAAGTTAGCAACAAAATGCAACTCTAGGCTGGTTAAATGGGGTGATGCCCCAGAGTTCATGCATGTCCAAGGCTCTGTAGAGAAGACTCCTTTCCATGTCCTGGACAGCTACAGATCACAGTCTATGACCCACAAAGTTCACAATTCTTACATAGAACTACTAGAGATGCTCACCATCCAACTGAATATTGTATTCATAGGAGACTAACTACCCCTCTATAGACTGGGAAACGTACACTGCCTCTAACTCACAGGAACAATGTTTCCTGGACTTTATCAACTCAAACACCCCGGACCAGATAGTGTACACTTCAACCAGAGGATCAAACATATTGGACCTTATGCTCGACCAACAAGGGAGAGCATTGCACTCCCCCCCCCCCTCCAAACTGTGTCACTTACTCGATGGTGGTTAGGCCACAAAGTTGTCTCCTTTGAAATAAAAATCAACCCAGAAAACCCAACTAAACCCATAACAGTTAGGAACTATTCTAAAGCAAACTAATTCTATTAAGTGACAGTTTGTCAAAATTTACAGCTCCCCCAAGCCCAAAGAACACAGCTACCTATACAGAATTATTTACAGAAAGTCTGTACAAATATGTAAATGGCTGCACTGACGCTGTCGTACCTACCAGAAGTAGGCCCAGATCTAACACCAAATACAAATCACACTGGAAGAATCCTTACCTTAACATACTACATAACAAAAGAAAAGTAATTTCAAAATCAAAAAGAGCAATTATCCTAGACACAAGAGTTCAACTAAACAAGAAACTAAGAGGTGTAATAAAGTCCAACAAGGCCAGATACAAGGCCAGGGTAGCCTCCAGGCTAAAGACAGGTAAAACTGGCACAACCTTCACTGACCCTATGATTTAACAGATTGACTGGCTGATAAATTTAGCTCTAACTTCATCCCCCACTCACTCCACTACCCCCTGTGAAATCCCTTCTAGCGTATCCCCCGGATGATCAACAAGGAGCATGTCCTGGAAGTACCTGCTAAGGCAAAAATAATGCTTTGATGGAGTCTGACAATATCCTCAGTTGCCTCCTAAATAGCCTAAAACATGACCCAGCAGGGCCACTTGAGGCACTCCAACTACAGCCTCAAAACAGGTTATATGCCAGGTGAATGGAGGGGCACAATGGTCATCCCTCTTCATAAGGGTGGACCATCAACTGACCCCAGGAACTACAGACCCATCAGTCTTACAAGTCTAACATGCAAAGCCATGGAATGAATTATCATGAAAATGATCAACAAGGACACTGGCAACCTACAGACACTGGACCCATCCCAGTATGGCTTTATGGGAAGTCTTGCCTACTTAACCTAGTAGACATTTTCAAGGGTCATCATTGGCTAGAGAGAAGAGCAAAATGGTGAATATCGCCTACCTTGACCTGGCCAAGGCATTTAATACAATACCTACTCAGGTATTGTTGACAAATTCTCAGAACTAGACAAATTCCTACATAACTCTCTGGATTGCCAGATGTCTCAGAGACAGGACACAAGAAGTCAGGATCAGTGAGACCACCTCTTTCCAAGAGACTTGTCATCAGCAGAGTACCTCAAAGCTCTGTGCTGTGCCCACTCCTGTTTGGCATTTATTTCTTGGAAGTCAAGGTTAGTGTCAAAGGCCTCTGGCTCACCAAGTTTGCAGATGACTGCAAACTGGGAGGAATCCTAGATTCCCCCGCATCATAAAGAAGTGACTGGTGCACCCGCATCATAAAGAAGTGACTGGTGCAAAAGCAGCAGATTAAACCCCAGTGCAAATAAATGCATTATAGTACCCTTAGGGAAACTGTCCATTCAAACCAATTACTTCATTGATAAAACACCCCCAAGAATTTGCTAATAGTTAGGGATCTGGGAACATATGTAGACAGTAACCTGGCATTCCACCAACACATAGCCAAGATAGTAAAAAAATCATTCTACATCTCCCGACTCATATGCAAGGGTATGGCATCCAGGTCCAAGGATGATAGACTACCACTCTACTTGGCTTTTATCAGACCCATCATCGAATACAATGCCCCTCTGGCATGTACCTAGCCAGACAGTTAACAGCTGGAATGCCCTCAAAGGTTCCTCACCAGGAGAATCCAGAGTATGAATAGCCTTTCCTACACAGATCACCTTAATGTGCTATCTCTGTGCTCAGTCTCCTACAGGTTACTTGAGGTGATCTATGCCTAGCATATAAGGCATCCTTAGATCCAGCTCTGATGGTCTCTTGCACATCTCCAACAAAAACATCACCAGAAACACTAGATCCCAGGACCTGAACTTTGCCTGAGACATACACTGAACCTACCGGAGGGACTGATACGTGTCAGAAAGGATCTCTGCACTATGGAATAAGCTCATCTACTTCATGGTAAGGTTCATAGAGAGGCTTTGCCATTGAAACCTTTTCCAATGTTCCAAAGGAAAATACTTGACAAAAAAAAGCACAGGAGCTGACTAGAAGAATGAGCAATACCTTCAACTTGAGCCAGAGTCTGGTATTGGGGGATGGAGAAGAACAGGAAGACAACCAGCAACTCTGAAATTAGTGAATAATGGAAGACCGAAAAGCATCTTATCGCATTTGTGAAATATGGTTTAGCAAGAAAAAGTGTCTGAAAAACACTGGACGTTTGCACTTTGTTAAACTTGTAGGTGGACTGTACACAGTACATACCCAACTTTATATCATAAATGTTTAGAATGACACTAAAAGGGGGAAAACTAATTGTAAAGAAAACAATTTTTGTTCTTAGTAGTATTTGTATAAAACATTTCAAACAGTGTACAAAACTTTTCTATGTGGAAGTTTTTAATTTCCTGTATGCCTAGTTAATCACTATATATTAAAAAGCAGAAAAACAATCAGAAAATGATAGGAGAAGTAGTAAACTTAAACATGTCCTAAATCTAAAAATAAAAACTCATTGTGAAATATTATTATTAATATTATACAAAATTATTAACTTTATTAGGTATTCAGAAGTAATCCAAGCAGGGTAGACAAGTCTGTTTCCAGTCGAAAATCCTTTATTAAGCACAAAGACAATAAACTGCATGTTATATACAATAAAACAGTTGTGTGTGGTCAGGGTATTTTAAATGTGGGGGGGTCTTTTTTTAGTAACTGTTGAATGTGTTACAGATATTAAAGCAAACAGCTAGATTTTTAGTTGTAAGAAATATAGGTTTTACAGTATGACAAGAGAAACAAATGCTGGACAAAAGCAAGCTTAACGTTCATATGCTGGGATCTTTGGCTGCTGACATGGGGATGGGGTGTAAAAGTGCACTGATTATAGTATATGTAGGATTAGGATCACTCTCTTTTACAAAGGCGAATATCTAAATTACTACCTCTGGCTTAAGCTGTAACAGGTCATTCCTCAACTTATGGGTTGAGATCAGACTCGGCCATCTTCTTACAGATTCTAGGATGTGACTCTCGAACTTCTCCCTTACCCACAATGCCCCTGATCATTGCAATACCTCATATCTTATTTGCTGCTCTTCAGGTTCAGATGGGATTATGGTCTCGTAAGCTAAGAATGTTAGTGAGTGTGAATTAAAGCTTATTTTACTCTTTTTACATATTTAATTATAACTTTTTGGACTCCTGTCAATATCTCCCTTGCCCTTTATGCCATTTTTTTGGTATTCTTTTTCTAACATAGCCGGTGGTTCACCTGTTCTCGCGTTTCTCAGATCTACCATTGTTGGTATTTCTGTTTCCTTCTTTCTTTGGCTGTATCAAAAAAAAAGTTGATTACTAAATTGTACCAGTATGACCGACAAGCCAACTGGATTCAAAATGTGCACTTCCTGTGGACATAAGATCCATAACTCTGATGCTCACAGGGAGTTTGTTTATTGTTTGGGGCCAGCACATCTGGAATTCCTGTCCAATATGTCCGGCTTTTAATGATAGAGCTGTTAGTGGCAGGCGTAATAAGTTGATTTTGAAAGGCCTCCTTCCAGCCTCAGCGTCTTCTACTACTACTACTCCATCATGGTCTCAACTCCCCTCTCAAAAGTCAAAGGAGCCCAGGGAGCATCATAAATGCTGTCCTGCCCAGTCTTCTCATTCCTCACTTCCTTTGGAGCCACTCAAAAAAGTGGCTAACTAGGATCCGAAAGCTTCGGATCCAACACCACCATTAGTCTCATCTCCTCGGCTTTGAGCTCCAAGGATTTCTCTGGAGATGATATCACCAAGGTTAAGGTCTCCATTTTTACAAGAGGCACCAACAAAAATGATCTAGACCACTTTCCATCTTGTCATCAGTTAGGTCATCCTGAAGTCTCTCTAAAGTGGAGGTGGATAGGATGATGAGAAAGTTCCTCAGGACATAGATCCAGATGGGGGTCTTGCCGGCTCTGTCTCCTATTGGATTTGAGAGCCAGCCTAAAGCCTTCTTTTCAACCTGTTGTCAACTCCTTCTCCGATCAAGCCTTCTGTTTCGGAGTCATCGGATCTGAGGATCCCTAGAGTCGAGTTGTTGAATCTGAAGTTGCTTATTTCTTCCACTGCAATGATGTCCCTGGACTGATCGGCTCCTACCCTCTTGGAGCTGGATCATTCTTGGAGCTGAAGTGTCAGATCAGAGAGGCAAACCTTGATTCTGCAGCTTTCAGAATGGTTGCTTCCCTCTGTTCTTTGGCACGTCACAGCTCGGCTCAGACTCCTCTTTCAGAAAGGAGAGTTGTGGAGGATCCAGGATTGTCTGCTTCAAGAACCTCAGCTCTGAGTAGTTTTTCCTTGGTCCCTCCTGGTCCTTCTGGCTTCAAAGTGATGGAGAGAGTTTTCTCTCATCTGAGAGCAGCCTTGACTCTTTCACCACCGGATCCATCTGTTGGTCCCTCTACAGATCCTGTGCCAGAGTCTGCTCATCCTACCCCTCAGGAACAGCCAACCCGAATGAGCTTCCATCCAGTTCCCTCCCAGGAGCTCCCCACTTCTTCATATAGCTCACCACAATATCCCAATGAGGTTCCTCGGAAGAGGATGTGCAAGAGGCGACACTTCGATTCCCTGCAGGAATCTCTTACGGAAGACACCGATTTTGATGAAGGGGAAGGGTCCTCCAGATCTCCACCTGAGGACATCTCTTTCAGAGACATTCTAGAAATCTTTCACCTGAAAGGTTGTTGGTCTTTTCAAACCCCTTCCCAGGAGGAGTCTGTGATTTTGGAATCCTTCATGTCTGGACCTTCTACATCTTGGGTGCACAGGATCATATCCAGAGGATACTTCATTCACTTTTTCCAACCTCCCCTACAGAAAAGAAAATTTTCTCCGATGTTCCACCCAATCATAGGGAGCTTGCAGCTCTAGAAATTCAAAAGCTGCCAAACAAAAGAGCCAGCCAAGAGGTCCACCTAGACCAAAGAGGATCCTACATTTACTCAAGGTTATTTTTAGTGCCAAAGAAAACATGAGACCCGAGACCTATATTAGATGTCAGTTATCTAAAACAGTTTGTAAAGAATTCCAAATTCTAGATGGTCATGGTAGAGTCAATTCTGCCTTTCCTGCAGAAGAACGACTGGATGTGCTCAATCGATCTTCAAGATGCGTACTATCACATCAAAATGAACAGGCACTCTAGAGGATATCTTCGCTTCTGGCTGGGAGCCAGTCATTATCAGCTCAGAGCCCTGCCCTTCTGTCTCACCATAGCCCCCATGGTGTTCACCAAATGCATGACATTGATAACAGCTCACCTCACACTACTCAGATTTAGAATGTTTCCTTACTTAGATGAGTGGCTCCTCACTGCACTGACCATGCATCTGCTTGTAAAAGCCAAAGACTATCTCCTCCAACTATCTCACTCGCTGAGAATAACTGTCAATATGGACAAATTACAACTTCAACCAGTCCAAGTCTTGGAGTTCATACAGGCTTGGTTAGACACTGTCAGTTCTTTAGTTCTTCTGCCTCTAAACAGAGTTCTTAGACTGAAGATGCATTTCAGACAAATTTTTTCTTTTTTTTCCCCACCAGCAAAACTGGTCCTCAGTGCTCTAGGGGTGATGGCTGCTGAAATTACTTTAATTCCCACTGCTTGTCTCCACATGAGAATTCTACAAGGGACACTAGCAGTGCAACGGTCCTTTTATCAACAGCCTTTAAGACATCCAATAAAACTTTCCCAGGCTTGCAGAAAATCTCTTCTTTGGTGGAGTCAATCCGAGTAGATCAGATAAGGGCATCCATTTATCCTTCCTCCCCCAAATGCCATGTTGACTATGGATGCCTACCAGTTGGGTGGGAGGTATTACTTGGACAGATTGTTCAAGGTACATGGTCCCCACAAGAAACTAATTTGCATATTAATGTACTAGAGATGATAGCGATACTTCTAGCATTGCAGGCCTTTCAAAACTTTCTTTCTCTAGGGACTGCTGCAATTCAAATACAGTAGTTAGTAGTTTCTTTGTGGTGGTGAACTGTACAGTTTCCATTTAGTGGTGATATATATGTCAGTAGTCTGGTACACCAACAAACAGGGGGATCTAAATCCTACCCACGTTATCCAGAAGCAATGAGATTGTGACAATGCGCAATCTCATCCAATCGCTTTCTTGTAGTAATGTACATACTGGGGAAGCCCAATATTCTAGCGGACAAACTCAGCAGGACCATCTTCATGCTTCACAAGTCGTCTCTCAACCAGTGACAAACATGATCTTCCACACATGGGGTCAACCTTGCTGTGACCTATTTGCATCTCTCCTGAACAACAAATGCAGAAGTTTCTTTACCCTTATCCCACCTCAGGGACAGTCACCGGCAGATGATCTGGTCCAGGTTTGGCTCTCCAGTCTCCATTATGCTTATCCCCAAGTTTCTTCAGAAAGCACTTTGGTTGAACACAGTAATCATCATTGCTCCTTTCTGGCCTTGACAGGTATGGTTTCTCTTCCTTTGGTCTCACCTAGTACATCCTCCTTGGATGCTGGATCCCAGTTTAGAACTCCTATCTCACCCATCAGGGCAGATTCACCCAAATATTGCAGGCCTCAGGTTGACAGCATGGCTTCTTCAGTTCCAATGATGGCTAGACATTCCAGGCTTTCCATCCCGTTTTAAAAATAAATTAATCTCATGTTATAAACCTTCAACTAGAAAGGTTTATAAAAGTAAATGGAAACTGTTTTCCTTTTGGGCTCAACAGAGAAAGTTAGATACTTTTACCGCCCCACTTCCTACTATTCTTGATTTCCTTGCCTCTATTCTTCAAGATGGGGCAAGTTTTTCCAATATTAAAGTTCAGTCAGCAGCCATCTCCAACTATCACATTGGAGAGAAGGCTTCTTCTTTAGCTTCATCTAAATTATGTAAGGCCTTCTTAAAGGCACCCTTTTACTCAGACCTCCATTAAAGGACCATATTCCATGCTGGGACCTCACTATGGTTTTGCAATCTTTAGTACACTGTCAGCTAAAGTTGATCTCAAGTTTATTTCCTGGAAGATGATCTTTCTGGTGGCTATATCTTCTGCAAGACGAATATCTGAACCTCAAGTTCTATCTTCTAAACCACCATATTTACTTTTCCACAAACACACAGTTACTTTACCATAAACTTGTAATTTTTACCAAAAGTTACCTCTGCGAGCAACCTTAATCAAGTGATTAATCTGCCAGTAATTTTTCACAATTTTGAAAACAAAGGAGTGTACATCCTTCATCTACTGGATGTACGTAGCTTCAGTTTTACCTTCACAGAACCAAACAATTTAGGAAAACTGGTCAGCTATTTGTTTCCTTCACTAAAAACAGAATGGGAAAACCAGTTTCAAAAGTTACTTTGGCTAAATGGATAACAGATATATTTCCTATATTTATCACATAAAAAGCATAACTTCACCAATGCATCCAAAGGCCCACTCTGCCAGGACAATGCCCACTTCAGCTGCTTTTTGGGCTATAGAGCATCAATTGATATTTGTGCAGCTGCTACATGGACTGACACCCATACTTTCATGGCTCATTACAAATTGGACATTATCACCAGAAACAGAGCTGCCATCGGTTCCACGGTTCTCTGGAACATCCTTCCATGAGGGCCACCTCAAGGTTAACGTAGATGAGAACTCTGTCCCATACATTGAGGAACGAATGAAAATGACATCATCAGATAAAGTTATGTACTCACCATAACATTCTATCTCTGTTCTTCATTTTCATTCCTCCTCAACTTCCCTCCCCCCTTCCCTCTGTCCATGTCTTTGGGATGAACCTAATGGACTTCTTGATAGGAAAGTACAGTTGTGTAAAATCTTACCATATTAACAGATGTCCTTCTCTTCATTGCTGCACTATTCATAACATTAGGGATCCCTTGAAAAGGGCAGCCTGACATCCGACAAGTACACCAAAGTCTTAGGTTGCTTTAAGGTATGACGTATGTCACACGTATGCTTGTCATGTAGCACAGGGCGTAAAGGTGACATCTGGACGTACCATCCTCAGAACTGAGTCCCAGTAGGAATGCCAGTCCAAGGAAAAAAAAAGAATTGACAAGTACATCAAGAAGATAAATGGACCAGGTGGAGGAGGGAGGGAGTGAGTAATGCAACAGTGAGGAGAAAGACATCTACCATTATGGTAAGATTTTAAACAACTGTACTATGTCCCTCCATTTCACTGTTGCAGTATTTATAATAGATGGTAACATTTTATACAACTGTACTATGTCCCCCCATTTCACTGTTGCAGTATTTGTAACAGATAGTAACATTTTACACAACTGTACTATGTCCTCCCATTTCACTGTTGCAGTATTTATAACAGATGGTAACATTTTACACAACTGTACTATGTCCTCCCATTTCACTGTTGCAGTATTTATACATTTTACACAACTGTACTATGTCCCTCCATTTCATTGTTGCAGTATTTATAACAGATGGTAACATTTTACACAACTGCACTATGTTTCTCCATTTCACTGTTGCAGTATTTATAACAGATGGTAACATTTTACACAACTGTACTATGTCTCTCCATTTCACTGTTGCAGTATTTATAACAGATGGTAACATTTTACACAACTGTACTATGTCCCTCCATTTCACTGTTGCAGTATTTATAACAGATGGTAACATTTTACACAACTGTACTATGTCCCTCCATTTCACTGTTGCAGTATTTATAACAGATTGTTACATTTTACATAACTGTACTATGTCCTCCCATTTCACTGTTGCAGTATTTATAACAGATGGTAACATTTTACACAACTGTACTAAGTCCTCCCATTTCACTGTTGCAGTATTTATAACAGATGGTAACATTTTACACAACTGTACTAAGTCCTCCCATTTCACTGTTGCAGTATGTAGAACAGATGGTAACATTTTACACAACTGTACTATGTCCCTCCATTTCACTGCTGCAGTATTTATAACAGATGGTAACATTTTACACAACTGTACTATGTCCTCCCATTTCACTTTTGCAGTATTTATAACAGATGGTAACATTTTACACAACTGTACTATGTCCTCCCATTTCACTGTTGCAGTATTCATAGGAGATGGTAACATTTTACGCAACTGTACTACGTCCCTCCATTTCACTGTTACAGTATATATAACAGATGGTAACATTTTACACAACTGTACTATGTCCCTCCATTTAACTGTTGCAGTATTTATAATAAATGGTAACATTTTACACAACTGTACTATGTCCCTCCATTTCACTGTTGCAGTATTTATAACAGATGGTAACATTTTACACAACTGTACTATGTCCTCCCATTTCACTGTTGCAGTATTTACAACAGATGGTAACATTTTACACAACTGTACTATGTTCCCTCCATTTCACTGTTGCAGTATTTATAACAGATGGTAACATTTTACACAACTGTACTATGTCCTCCCATTTCATTGTTGCAGTATTTGTAACAGATGGTAACATTTTACACAACTGTACTATGTTCCCTCCATTTCAGTGTTTCAGTATTTATAACAGATGGTAACATTTTACACAACTGTACTATGTCCTTCCATTTCACTGTTGCAGTATTCATAACATTATGGAGAGTGCCAAAGCTCAGGAAGAAACTTGGGAGGAGGAAAGACCACCAGAGCCCTCCAGGAAGCCATGAAGGATGGCCCTAGCAAATCCAGCCCTAATTCTGGAGATTCCATCCAACTTCTAGTGCTGGGTAAATGCATGCACAGAAGTCCAGGTAGCTGCCTCAAGAACAAAGTTAGTATCCAAACCCTTGAAAAAAAGCACCATAGGTTCATGCGTGTTTACTAGGCTAACGACCACAAGGGTTTTTTAAGTCTAGCCATGCATCCCAAATCTCTGACAAGTTCCGGTACCCTTGATAAGTGTAAGCAGGGGCTTGGGAGATGAAACATTTACAAGCTAGGGCCTGGGAAATGAACCATTTACAGGTTGCCTTTGTCCATTAGAGACATAGGTGCCAAACCAGGGATAAATTTCCTGTTCCCCATCCAATTGTCTGGGTTGCACTTGAATTGGGTTAGGGAAGAACTCTGCTTCACATGGATGGGCAGCCTGTTCCAGAGATGGGGTAATTTCTGGGATACATGCCTCTCTCTCCAGCAGGTCACCAGAAGAAACCAAAGCTCTAACAGAATGAGCCTTAACAGAACAAGAAAAGCTATTACCATGAAAAGAATAACAAAAAGAAATAGCTTTAGAGGTCCAAGAAGAAATAGTCTGCTTAGACAAAACTAGTCCGAAGGACCTAGGATGAAAGGAAACAAAGAGCTGATTACATTTCCTAATAGTCTTATCCAAATAAAATCAGAGTTGTCTGGGCACATTTAAGGTGTGCAGCACCTTCTCACTGGCAGATTGCAGAGAAGGGGGAAAAGTGGGCAAATGAATAGACTGATTAAGGGACAACTCATTCACCACCTTGGGCATAAAAGAAGGATTAGTAGCAAAGGACACCCTGCCCTTATGGAACACCAAAAAAGGAAAAAAGGAAGACAAGCTATAAGGGCTTGAAGCCCAGACACCAGTCTGTCAGAAGTATGGGATAACAAAAGTACAGTTTTCCAACAGCAATGTTACAAGGAAGCTGAAGTTGCAGGCTCAAAAGGAACCTGTGTCAATTTCTCCAAAACAAAATTAAGATTCCAGGGAAGAAGAACAGGATTCCTTGGAGAGCCTTACAGCACAATGGCACTAAGTATACAGAACCAACTGATATTGCCAACATCCTGGCAGATAGGTTCAGTGCTAACTTTACCCCCCTCTCACCCCCTAGAGGGCCCATCTCTATACAGGGAAGAACGCAAAGTTCCTGTAATCATGGCTGCACAGGTAAAAAAAATGCTCTCCAAAGCCAAGAACACAGGATCCATGGGACCTGACAATATCCCAGGCTGCTTTCTACACGAACTACAGAACGAACTGGCACCCCACCTAAGTACCATGTTCAATCATAGCCTCACCTCAGACTTTGTGCCCACTGAATGGTACACCATGACAATTATCCCAATCCACAAAAGGGGCGCCACGACAGACCCCGGGAACTACCACTACATTAGCCTGATGAGCCTGGTCTGTAAGGCCATGGAACGTATCATCATGGAACTCAAACAAAGATACTGGTAATCTCCAAACTCTGGACCCCACCCAATTCGGGTTTGTAAAAGGCAGATCATGTCTCCTAAACCGGATAAGATTTCTTTGAAGCAGTCACCAAAGCCATAGATGAGGGTAAGGTGGTTCACACAGCCTATCTAGATCTCACCAAGGCTTTTGATACCATCCCCCACTCTGAAATTATAGATAAACTCACTAAACTAGGTATAAATCCCTATGTCACAAGATGGGTTGCCAACTGGCTCACGGGCAGAACCCACAATGTGAAAGTAGCAGACTCCAAATCCAACTTCAGACCAGTGACAAGAGGAGTACCACAGGGTTCAGTCCTGGGTCCTCTCCTGTTTGGTATCTACTTCTCTAAAGTACAGGCTAACACAGAAGATCTTTGGCTAACAAACTTTGCAGATGACTGCAAACTAGGAGCCATAATCGAAACTCCTAACGATGTGGGCATCCTACAAAAGGGCCTCACTGCGACAGATGCCTGGTGTCAAAGCCATGGCTTGAAGCTCAATGCCAAAAAGTGTATTGTCATCCCCCTTTGGTAAAAACTGTGTACCCATGAACTACCACATAGGTGGTAGTCTATGTAACACCGAAAGTGTGATGAGACCTTGGGACACAGGTGGACAGTAGTCTCTCCTTTGATAATCACATCACCACAGTGGTCAGGAAATCCTTCTATGTGGCACACCTCATCACAAAAGGTTTCTCATCCAGAAAAAGAGGTCATTGTTCTCCTCTACTCATTAGACCCATTATAGAGTACAGTGCCCCTTTTGGTATGTACCTCACACAACATCTACAACAACTGGAGAGGCCACAGAAATACCTCACAAAGAGGATTACTGGCCTCAAACAGATACCCTAAGCAGACTGTCTCAAAAAACTCCAGCTTTACTCCGTCGCATATCGCCTACTCAGAGGCGATCTCCGCCTAACATACATGTCAAACCCAGAGCTGTTGGACATGATCCACTTAAAGAAATCCCAGTCCCTCCGAACTACACGCTGTGGGGGCCTAAACCTTGTCACCACAATAAACAGAACATGCTGAAGTGATAGATTCCTGTCCCAGAGACTTCCCATACTCTGGAACAGACTACCTATGTCAAACAGAGCTCCTCATTAGCACTCTTCAAGAAAAATCTTGATGATTGGATGGGTAATAGGAAATTCACCCCGGGGATCACTTCTGTGGCTCTGCTCGACAGGGGCACAGGAAAATAATATTCTTGGGTGGCGAAAGTCAGGGTACCTTTTTGGCTAGGCTTATATAGACCCCAGGGCCAATAGCCTAGTACCTACCTATGAACCTAATATGAAGGTTGCATTTAAGGGCTTGTTTAGCTTCAAATCTAGAAGCTAAAGGAGGAGATAAAGGCAGACAAGCCGAGATACCTGATAAGTGGGCCTTAACAGAAGAATAGGCCAACCCTGCATTGAGCAACTCACACAGATAAGAAAGAAGCAAAGGAACATCCCCAGAAAGTAGATCCAAGTTACGAGAAATACACCAAACAGAAAATCTCTTCCATTTGGATAAGTAGGATTTCCTAGTATTGAGTTTCCTGGCCTCTTGCAGGACCCTAAGCACATCCTCAGGAAAAAAGGTGTCTATGTGGAATCAAAATCCTATCACTCACTGTGTCAGTTGGAGAGTGGACAGGTGGGAATGGATGAGAGATCCCTTATCCTGTGTGAATAAGTCCACCCTGTGAGGTAACTTGTGATGATTGCCCTTGGCTAAATGCATAAAAAAGAGGGAACCAATGCTGTCGTGGCCAAAAGGGAGTCGCCAACAAGATTTTGGGAGCATCCTGTTGAATTCTGAACAGGACCTTTGAAATGAGGGGAAGGGGAGGGAAAGTGTAGAGAAACATCCCTCTCCAGGAAAAGGACAGGGCATCCACCTTCCACACCAGAGGACTGGGACTCTGGCACAAAGAAGAGGAAGTTGCCTGTTCAGAGGGAAGGCAAAAAGATCTACTTGAGGAGTACCCTACTGGTGGACAATGTCCAAAAACACACCCTGTGAAGCATCCATTCGTGGAATTGAGTTACGGACCTGCTCATTGTGTCTGCCAAAGTGTTTTGACCTGAGGCAATGTAAGCTGCCTGAAGAGACACTTGATAATGGATAGCAAGATACCACATGGAGTGCTAACTGGCAAAGAAGATAACATCTTGTCCCCAGTGTTTGTTTCCATACCACATCACTGTTGTGGCATTATCTGTAAACACCTTGAGATGTCCTGGGGAGAAAAGTGGATAAAAAAGCCTGAAGTGCCAGCAGAAGAGGTTTCATCTCTTTGACATTGATGTACTCTTTCTGTTGACGAGGCAACCACACCCCCTGCACCTTTAGGAAGCCAAAAGTTGCTCCCCATTCCACATCTAAAGCATCTGTGAACAGCTCCTGAGAGGGAAGAGGGGGATGAAAGGGGAGCCCTGGATTTAGAGACAACTGCTGGATCCACCATCCATCCTTCTTGAGTCAAGTTACAAGAGGAACTACAAATTCTAGGGGATGCGCATGTTGAAGCCAAACTGACTTCAGGAACCAATGAAACGTTCTCATGTGGAGTTTGGCCAGAGGGACCATAGGTGTGGTGGATGCCATGAACCCCAGAGCTCTGAGAAATTCCCTGGCTGTTACAGAGGTCAGAGGAAAAAGAGTTTGAAAGAAGGAAATGTGTGTTCAGGCCTTGGGAAGAGGCAGGGATGCCAGCATAGACACAGTCTGAATCTTGCACTGCAGAGACACATGGTCTAGAGAAGGAGTCAGAAAGATTTTTTGAAGTTTATTGTGAATCCCAGGCTTTACAGAAGAGAAATTGTGGCAAAATGAAGATTTTGCAATAGGATCTCTGGAGAGGATGTCTGAAATAGAAGGTCGTCCAAATAAGGGAATCTTGGATCCCCTGTACCCTGCAGAAAGTAATTAAAAGGCCTGAGGCATTTGGTAAATACCCTTGGGGCAGTAAAAAGGCCAAAGGGCAAAGCAGACAGCTGAAAATGCCAGGAAGCAACACAGAAACATAAAAACTTCCTGAAAAAGGGGATGAATTGGAATATGGAGATACGCATCCTTGAGATCCAGAGACACAATAAGGAACCAAATCTGAAGGGACAACATTCAAAAGGAGGTCACCCTCAGAAAAGGGTTTAGATGACAGAGTTCTACAACTGGTCTCAAGTACCTTCCTTCCTGAGCACTAGGAACATTTGGGAGTAAAATCTCCTCCACTTTTGAGACATACGCACCTCTTAAATAGTCTTAGTTAAAAGATCCCGAATCATCTCTGGAAAGAAAGATAGTTGTTCCTGAGGGGGCTGAGGAATACCCATAAAGGGGGGAAGGGATTTCCACACCAACAGGACTCAGGGACCCTGAGCAAACTGTAGCCAAACAGGAATAGAAAAAGAGGAAAGTGGCTGGGAAGAACAGGATAGTCAGACAGCATCTGGTTTATCTGGAAAAGGAAAGTTCAGAGGCACAGAAGTCTGAGAAGCTTTAGCAAGAGGAGCTCATTTACCACCCTTTTTACCCTTAAGAGGAGGAGAGTGAGACTGCCTGCAAACATAAACTGACATACTGGTTCATAGGTTCATAGGTAAGTACTAGGCTACCTGCCCAAGGGCATTTATAAGCCTAGCCAGAGTATGTTGGATTTCGCCACCCCCTTAGATTAGTTCCCTGTGCCTCTGACCAACACAGCCATTAGTTCCCTGTGCCTCTGTCCAGCAGAGCCACTGCAGTGATCCCCGGGGTAAATTTTCTGTTTCCCATCTACCCATCAAGGTTTCTCTTGAAGAGTGCTAGTGAGGGGCTCTGCCTGATGTATACTGGAATCTTATTCCAAAGCATGGGGAGTCTCTGGGTCAGGAATCCATCCCTCCAGCACATCCTATTTATCATTGTGGTATGGTTCATATCCCTAGAGCGTGTGGCTCTCAGGGATTTGTTTTTTTTAGGTGGAGCATATCCATCAATTTTGGGTTGGACATGGCCTTGTATGTCAAGCACACATCACCACTGAGTAAGCGGTATGAAACCAAGTACAGCTGGAGTTTCTTTAGTCGGGCTGTATAGGACATTTGTTTGAGGCCAGTAATCTTCTTGGTGAGGTACTTTTGTAGTCTTTCCAGCTATTGCAGGTGTCTTGTAAGGTACATCCCAAATGGGGCGTTGTATTCTATAATGGGTCTAATAAGTGATGAGTAGAGAGGCACAATAACCTCCTTTGTTCTGGATGAGAACTCTTTTGAGATTAGGTGGGCCACGTAGAAGGATTTTCTAACCACCTTGGCAATATGATTATCAAAGGAGAGATTGCTATCTACTTGGGTCCCCAGATCCCTTATTACTTTTTCTGTATTTAGGGGACTACCACCTATGTGGTAGTTCGCGGGTACTTTGTTTTTTACAAAGGGGACGACTATGCACTTTTTGGTATTCAGCTTGAGGCCATGATTTTGACACCAAGGTATCCTTCTCAGTGAGACCCTTCTGGAGGTTGTCTATATCAGCTGGAGAATCAATTATGGCCCTTAGTTTGCAGTCGTCTGCGAACTTGGTCAGCCAAAGTCCTCCTGTGCTTGCCTGTACCTCTGAGAAGTATATACTGAACAGGAGAGGTCCTAGGACTGAGCCCTGGGGGACGCCACTTGTAACCGGTTTAGAGTCGGACCTAGAGTCTGCAACTCTCACCGTGTGGATTTTGTCCGTGAACCAATTTGCAACCCATCTCGTGACGTAGGGGTTAATGTTCAGGTTGGCGAATTTGTCTATAATACCAGAATGGAGAATGGTGTCGAAAGCCTTTGCGAGCTCTAGGTAGGCTGTGTGGACCTTCTTACCCTCATCTAATGCCTTGGTAACTGTCTCAAAGTCCACCAGGTTTAGGAGGCATGATCTGCCCTTAACAAAGCAAAACTGGGTGGGGTCCAAAGTTTGGAGGTTCCCAATGTCTCTGTTAATGAGTTCCATGATGATGCACTCCATAGCCTTGCAACCAGGCTAGTCAGGCTTACAGGGCGATAGTTCCCGGGGCCGCTGTGGCGGCACCTTTGTGGAGTGGGATAACTGTTGCTGTGCGCCACTCTGTGGGTATGAAGCCTGTAGAAAGGCTGAGTTTGAACAGTGTGTTTAGGTGAGGGGTTAGTTCATTTTGGAGCTCTTGTAAGACACAGTCTGGGACACCGTCCGGTCCCATTGAGGCTGTGTTTTTGGCTTTGGATAGGGCTGTTTTAACCTGTGTGTCGGTGACTGTCGGGGCCTTACATTCTTCTGGCATGGTTATGGGCCCTTTAGGGGGTGAGAGGGGTGTGAAGTTTGCACTGAACCTGTCTGCCAAAATGTTGGCAATATCAGTCAGTTCAGTGTATTTTGTGCCATTCTGCACCAACTCAAAGCAGATCTGAGAGTTTCCACTTAGGTTCTTGACACAGCTAAAGAACGCTTTGTGGTTATCTTTGGAGTCCTTGGCAATTTTTCTTTCGAAGCTAGCCTTGGATGATTTAATGAGGGAACGTAGTTTCTTGCCGTTACTGATCAGGGATATCTTTCCTTCTAGGGATTTTGCCTTTATCTGTACCTCCTTCTATTGTAGAGCCTGTTTATGGCAGGGGTCCACCAGACTGGTTTCCTTTTCTTGGAGGAGTGAGTCTTGGTTTTATTTGGGATAGCATGATCCATGCATTCCTGCAGATGATCATAGAGTGCCTTTGTATAGGTTTCAGCAGCTTGTACAGCATTGTCCATTGGTGTGGGAGCTGTGAACCTTTCCACCTCAGTCTTAAGCAACGTGAAGTTTGCTTTTGAAAAGTTTTTCACTGTAGTTTCCTTGATTGGGGTTGGGGGCGGAATGTGAATATCCAGAGTGATTAGTCTATGGTCTGATCTAACCAGCGAGGGGTTGATGTCAGGTGTGGAACACCGGTTGCCCATGTTGGTGATGACCAGGTTCAATATGTTGTTCCCTCTGGTGGGGATGTTGACTGGTTGATCCAGGGCGTTCAAGTTTATAAATTCTAGGAAGTGTTGGGCAAGGGAGTTTGTACTTGAGTAATTCTCCCAGTTAATGTTTAGCTAGTGGAAATCACTGGGATAATTTCTCTGAAATTTAGGCATAGGAGAAACAAACACATGTTTAAGTTCCCATAAAGCCTTATCCTTGTCCTGAAGGGACTTAAACAAAGCAGCAGCAGCTTCACCAAACAAGTATTTATTATCAAGAGAGGCATCAATCAAACTGGCCTTAATATCATCATGCAAAGGTTGAAGTCGAATCCAAGAATACATCATCACTGATCCAAAAGCAGCAGCCCTAGAAGACGCATCTGCTGCATCATAACTACACTTGATGGAATGACGAGCCACCTGGGAGGAAGTCCCTAACAGGGAAAGGGCAGAAGTCTTACCCTCAGAGTCTGGAAGGTCAAAAATAATCTGACAAGCCTGGGATAACTCAGCCAACAAACACCTGGACATATGGTTCTAATAATTAAAAGCCCTAAAACCAAGATGGCAGAGGTATAAACCTTCTTGCCTAGCCTTTCCATGGTCCTGCTATCTTTATCAAAGGGTTGCAGCTTGTGAGAAGGAAGCAATTCAGAGGGCTCATCAGAAGCTACAGACACCACAGAGGGGTCAGCAGAAGCACATTTGTACAGGAATTTGCAGTCCTCATGCACCCTATAGAATTTATCAGGGTTCTTGGGAGCAGGGGGTTGGGAGTCTGGAGCCTTAGCAGCATTAGAAAATGCATCCAATAAGGCAGCCAGAACTGGAGAAACAGCAGAAGGCCTAAGAGATTCCACCTACAGTATCTCACAATATCTTTTTGCACCCCAGAAACCTGAGCACAATCCTATTTAAATAACTCCATCATACTTGAAATTGCAAAACGTGAGCACAATCCTATTTAAATAACTCCATCATCCTTGAGATTGCAAAACCTGAGCACAATCCTACTTAAATAACTCCATCGTCCTTGAGACTGCAAACCCTGAGCACAATCCTATTTAAATAACTCCATCATCTTTGAGACTGCTTCCCCAAAAGAAATCTCTTCAAAAGGAGTATCAGGACTAGTAGATTCCTCTTCCTCTGAGTCAAAATCCAAAGAACAGGGAATCTGAGAAGACTAAGCAAGGTATTCCTCAGAAGAATCCTGTTTCCTGAGTCTTTTAAGTGGAGTAGATGACCAAAGAGGGGCCAGAAGAGAAACTCCCTGAGGAGGTTTCAATGCCATCAAAGCATAAACAAACCCTGAGTAAATGACTGTCTCTCACTTTGAGGGTCCTTTGGAGCAGGAGTAATGTACTTAAGTCTTTTGCTTTTTCTTCATTGGGACATCTGCCTTATAAAATCTTGATGGTTCTGACCCAGGATGGCATTCAAAGATGGCAGCAGGGACGACTTCTCTGACTAGTATCGGAGGAACACCCCTCGGCCCTGGGAGATAATCAGCTGTGGTTCCCCCTGAG
Source organism: Protopterus annectens (assembly GCF_019279795.1). Classification (NCBI taxonomy): domain Eukaryota; kingdom Metazoa; phylum Chordata; order Ceratodontiformes; family Protopteridae; genus Protopterus; species Protopterus annectens. The sequence goes on along the minus strand of NC_056733.1, from coordinate 936,846,773 downwards.
CATCTGAAGTGGATGTCTGCAACACCTCCTCAGACATGCCTAAAGTCAGATCCCAGCCAGTGTCTAACCCAGTCGTGGCAGAGAAATCCAATGACACAGCCAGGTGAACCTCTAGGCATTCACTTGCCTCGAGAGAGATGTCCTGGGTGGCTGAACAGCAGAAGATTCCAGCATAGGCTTCTTGGACTACTTCACCTTTATCACCTACGCTACACAAGGAGCATACGTGTGATGTACAGCGTACCTTAAAGCAACCTAAGCCTTTGGCATACTGGCCGGACGTCAGGCTGCCCTTGGCAGGAAATCCCTAATGTTATGAATACTGCAACAGTGAAATGGAAGGACAGCCACAGTTCCTGTTTGAGCTCCCGATCCTTTAGCTATTACCTTTCTGGCATAGCTTTGTTAAGGTATTTCTGATGGTATTGCACATAATAGCAACAAACTCAGTCTGAGGTACTGCAGTAGTCAAGGGCACTATGGGTAAAAGAGGAGCTTGAAAGTTGGATCCTAGAATCTATCAGATGATGGCAGAGTTGGATCTGTATGAACACAGTTAGCCAGCAAATTCGCAGTTGAACAAAAGCCAAAAACAGATGGTGAAGATTCCGTCTTTATTTGCAAAAGTAACAAACCGGTTTCGGCAAAAACATGCCTTCTTCAGTGTAAGAGTAACAGACATATAGAGTATAATAAGATATACAAATTTATACCCAAAGTTAACCAATGAGCATCAGTAAACTATCAGTGCTCATGAATAATATATGAATAAAATGAAAAATACAAAAAACAAGGGACCAAGGCTATAATCCTGACCTCTGATAAATTATTACAAATAGTTATAATATATGTACATATAATAATTTATTTGTGTGTGAAAACCTTTATAAATAATATTTACTAAATGGGAAAAACTAAATCTAATCACAAATATTGCGTAAAAATAAAAAACAGCAATTAATTATAATATAACAAAGGTATATAAGGAAATCACAATATATTGAAAGTGATAGAAGATATATGTGCATGAAATATCTGTATTGTATACATATATTAAATATATTAAATGTATGAGAAAAGATTAACTTTCATATTAACAAATATAATGGTTATATATAAGAACTAATAAAAATGTGCAGGTCTGATCTGGTTCAAAAAAATGTTTTTTCAGATCTTGTTGACACATGTAACTATATTATACCGGATAGCTATGTTATTAAATTAAAAGTTGGATGAATACCATTCCCCATAAAATATGACATGCAGTAGGTGGAATGGATGCTCTGAACTGTTCACAGATGTGTGTGTGTGTGTGTGTGTGTGTGTGTGTGTGTGTGTGTGTGTGTGTGTGTGTGCGCGCAAGTGAGTGAGTGGTATGGATGAACTGCCAAAGCAGGGCTAGCCACCTGGCATTGTAAACCTTGGATCAAGATGAGTGTCACTGTTGAAGTGGCATCCCAACCCCATATGCTAAAATGGGAAGAAGGGGTAGAGTATGGATGGATCAGGGACAAGGGAAAAACAGAGTAATTATAATAATTGCTAGAGGGGTTCCAAGAGTAATATGTGAGGAGGAAAAAGACAAAAATGGTAGATTTGTGGTAGTAAAGGGCTACTGGCAAGGGAGGAGGATTGCAATGGTATGTATTTATACTCCACCAAATACTGCTATTATGGAGATTAAGAAATTTTTAAGAGAAACAATCAGATTTCAGAAGAGAATATTATTTATAGGTCGGGACTGGAATTTGATTTGCAATAGTGAGGATATATCAGGAGGACCTAGAAGGACAACATAACAAAAGAGGGTAGATTTCTGAAGATATTTATGAAATATTTGGTATGGAAGATATGAACTTGGTAATAGGAACTTGGACAGAATTTACATGTTATTCCCCAAGGTACAATAACTGAGCTAAACTAGATAGAAATTATATTTCACAGGAACATGTGCAAAACTCCAGAATAAAGTTCATTTAACTCTTACTTTAATAGACCTATAGCTAAAATTACAGCTGCATTCTCCCAACCTCTTCTCACTTCTTCCCTCTTACCAAACACAGTCCCAAATCCCCCACCTTATCACACACATTCTAGATCAGTCCACCCTTCCTACTCACTTACAACCCCAGACCCCCTCAACCATAAACACAAACACAGCCATACCCAACTCCAAGCCTGAATTCACACAATACTTTCCCTGCTTCAACCATAAATCACTACTTCTAAAACTAAAAACTACCCCTTAAAAAATTAAACTGGCTGGAATTCCTCCACTACCGCACTTATCCACCTAACCATCACACATAAAATACTTACAAAACCTCAGGACTGCCCTGCCCTAAATTCCTTATTTTCCCATTACAATTCTAACAGGCCCCTGTGACTTGAAAATCAGCACCCCCTCCAATTTCAGAAACCTAAACTACCTGCCAGGCAATTACTATACTCCTGGGTAATAGCTAAAACTTGTAATAGTCTTCCTCAAACCATTCACACCTCCCAAAGTACTGCTTCCTTCAAAGCTGCTCTTCATAACCACCTCCTTTCAGCTTGGAACTGTAACTGTAGTACACCCCCCCCCAACCCTTACATAACTTAGTTCTTCTTCCCCTCCATCCCACTTTTTTAGTTCTTGCCAAAAAAACTCCCACGAATCTCTGTCACTTTACTTTCAGTGCACCGCCCTCCCTCACCAATCTTTTACATTCCCTCGCCCCATCTCTCTACTCTAATCTCTAATTATTTCCCCTTCATTTTCTCCCACTTCTTCTTTTTTCTTTACACTCTATCCCTGCTCTGCATAGCTACCAGGCATCTCTTCATATATTAAGCTTGAACCTCTGGCATAGGATGCTGCAAATACCTTCAATATATTGCTTACCCTCTCTACTATTTTAAGTTACTTTGTTATAGTATGTACTGTGTTGTTACTTCAGTCTTTTTTGGACTACTTTGTGACAGTTTTGTACTGGGTTGTTGTTATAAATTCTACCCTGCTACTATGTGTGAAGTTTTAACTTTGTATTGTAGGGTTGTTGTTATAAATTCTACCCTGCTACTATGTGTGAAGTTTTAACTTTGTATTGTAGGGTTGTTGTTATAAATTCTACCCTGCTACTATGTGTGAAGTTTTAACTTTGTATTGTAGGGTTGTTGTTATAAATTCTACCCTGCTACTATGTGTGAAGTTTTAACTTTGTATTGTAGGGTTGTTGTTATAAATTCTACCCTGCTACTATGTGTGAAGTTTTAACTTTGTATTGTAGGGTTGTTGTTATAAATTCGACCCTGCTACTATGTGTGAAGTTTTAACTTTGTATTGTAGGGTTGTTGTTATAAATTCTACCCTGCTACTATGTGTGAAGTTTTAACTTTGTATTGTAGGGTTGTTGTTATAAATTCTACCCTGCTACTATGTGTGAAGTTTTAACTTTGTATTGTAGGGTTGTTGTTATAAGTTCTACCCTGCTACTATGTGTGAAGTTTTAACTTTGTATTGTAGGGTTGTTGTTATAAGTTCTACCCTGCTACTATGTGTGAAGTTGTAACTTTGTATTGTAGGGTTGTTGTTATAAATTCGACCCTGCTACTATGTGTGAAGTTGTAACTTTGTATTGTAGGGTTGTTGTTATAAGTTCTACCCTGCTACTATGTGTGAAGTTTTAACTTTGTATTGTAGGGTTGTTGTTATAAGTTCTACCCTGCTACTGTGTGTGAAGTTTTAACTTTGTATTGTATAGTCTATCATGTCCCGTCGTGGAGCTTTTTGGACTACTTTGTGACAGTTTTGTACTGGGTTGTTATACATTCTACCCTGCTACTATGTGTGAAGTTGTAACTTTGTATTGTAGGGTTGTTGTTATAAATTCGACCCTGCTACTATGTGTGAAGTTGTAACTTTGTATTGTAGGGTTGTTGTTATAAATTCGACCCTGCTACTATGTGTGAAGTTGTAACTTTGTATTGTAGGGTTGTTGTTATAAATTCGACCCTGCTACTATGTGTGAAGTTGTAACTTTGTATTGTAGGGTTGTTGTTATAAGTTCTACCCTGCTACTATGTGTGAAGTTTTAACTTTGTATTGTAGGGTTGTTGTTATAAGTTCTACCCTGCTACTGTGTGTGAAGTTTTAACTTTGTATTGTATAGTCTATCATGTCCCGTCGTGGAGCTTTTTGGACTACTTTGTGACAGTTTTGTACTGGGTTGTTATACATTCTACCCTGCTACTATGTGTGAAGTTGTAACTTTGTATTGTAGGGTTGTTATACATTCTACCCTGCTACTATGTGTGAAGTTGTAACTTTGTATTGTATAGTCTATCATGTCCCGTCGTGGAGCTTTTCTCCCCAGGCCTCCATTGATAATGGGCTCTTCTTGGCCCAGTGGACTATCCTGGTAAAAAAAAGCCAATAAATTTAATTGACTGCCTCAACACACATCCAATAACTATTTCTGATAATGCACCATTTAAAAACTAAGATAAAAATGCAGGATAATCACATTACACAATATGACACTGGCATATTCCCACCTACCCATTAAAGAGAAGAATTTAAGAAATGGGTACTGGAAATTATTTCATAGTTATTCTTTCGGCTTTTCCCGGTTAGGGGTCGCCACAGCGGAACTCCGGTCTTTACATATTTTGGTGGACGTCAAGGAGGAAGAATCTTCGCCAATGTGGAAATTAGAGATGGCTGCCAACTTTACTTTAACCATGGAGAATCTAGCCCCACTACTAAAGACGTGACCCAAGAAGTCTAAAATAGCTGGAACTGGAGCTGTGAAAGGACCTAACTGGCGCTGTCAAGCCCAAATAGTAAATCCCTCCCATTTTATAACATTTATAGTTTTATAGTCTATCATTTGTATCAACACCATATCTCTTTTTGTTTAAATACTTTGTGTAGCATATATTTTGTACCAAATATGCAATCTTATTTTTTACTTTTAATTGTATCTCATCTACAATTATGTAATGATGTTAACTGTTCTAATTATTTTCTTGTTATTTTCTTGTGTATAACTGTTCATTTGTCTTATGCTTAGAAATTTAACATGACTGTGAACTTCATAGAGCTTTTCTCCTCGGGTCTCCACTGAAAATGGGCCTCTGGCTCAGTTGGACTAACCCGGTTAACAAATGTCAAATAAATAAATTTAGCTGGAGTAAATTTTCCTGGTGGAGGCTTTATGGGATGCAATCAAAATCTTCTCAATGGGGGAGGACAGCCGGGGGGGGGGGGTTTAGCCATCATAGGAAGTGGAGTAGCCAAGTAGTCAACTTCAGGCTGAGGACATCTTTGTATCAGTCCCCCAAGGGGTGGTACAGAAGATCTGAAAGGGGGTCAAGAGTCCAGGGTGGACACACAGGAAAAGGAAACCAAACTTGTCAAGGCCAGAATGGGGCAACGAAGATGACTTTGCATGTCAACCTCTGAGCTTTCCGGAGGAATTTGGGCATCACGGAAGAGGAGGATATGCGTAAAGGAGACTGGGTGGCCAAGCATGGACCAGAACATCCCTGCGAGACTCTCCCTGTGGGGGGATCAGGGCAAAGTACTCACTGCACTTGGCATTGAAAGGAGAGGTGAAGAGATCGCAGCAAGGCTGACCCCATTTCTGGAAAATCATGTTCGCCACTGATGGACTGGGAGACCACTCATGAGGCATCAGAATGGTTCTCCTGAGCCTGTCCTCTAGAATGGTTGACTTCCCCAGAATGTGCATTGTGACAAGAAAGCAGTTGGAAGAGATCTCCCACTCCCACAATCTCATGGCTTCTCAACATAAGCGATAAGACCTGGTCCCCCCCCCCGTTTGTTGATGTACTAGATGACTGACATGTCCTTCTGTATAGCAATTGCCCCTATGGGAAGAAAGGCATGAAGAGCTTGCAACATTAAAAGCACCACCCTCATCTCCAGGACATTTATATGCAGATTGGTCTCTAGACAGGACCAGGTGCCTTGGACTGTCTGACCCAGCCAATGCCCCCCCCCAGCAAGGAGGCGTCTGTAGTCACTGTGGCCGTGGCCTTGGGAGGAGAGAGGAGGAAGGCGCGTCCTGAGTACAGATCCTGAGAGTGAAGCCACCAAAGAAGAGACTCCTTGCAGACTTGAAAAAGTTTAATGGGGTAGTCCAGGGGTAGCTTGAGAAGGGTCCATTGCACCACTAAGGTCCACGAAAGTAGTCTCATATGAAGGCATACAAGGGGAAGAAGAGCAATGGTCGCTGCCATCGACCTCAACGCTCTGAGGACAAGAAAGGTGGGGGAAGGATGATCAGTGAGAATCTGCCTTACATGCGACTGAATTCTGTCTAGTGGTAAAAAAAGCCATGCACTGAATTATGACCAGTTGAGCTCCTATAAAGTTGATGACCTGGACTGGATCCAATATCAATTTGGAAAGATTTACGGTCATGTCCAAGGTCGCAGCTAGCTGGAGAAGAAAATCCCTGGCTTGTAGGAGTCGATGCTTGGTGGGGGCAGCGATGAGCCAATCATCCAGGTAAGGAAACACATGGAATCCGAGTAGTCGCAGGTGAACTGTAACTACTGCCATCATGTTGGTAAACACTCAGGGGACTGTGGTGAATCCAAAGGGGAGTACTCTGAATTGAAAGTGACTGGCTCCCAGCTGGAAGCGGAGGAACCTTCTGGGACCTTGTCTGTGTTGCATCGTGGTAATACATCTCCTGAAGTTTCTACAGAGTACATCCAATAGTCCTTCTGCAGAAATGGCTGAATGGGCTGAATAGTAACTATTCGGAATTTTGTTTCAGCAAATGACTTGTTTAGAGAGGTGAGATCCAGAATAGGTCTGAGGTCCCCCATTTTCTTTTGACACCAAAAAGAAACTGGAATAGATGCCGGATCCGAACTCGTCTTGGGGGATGGGTTGGATGACTTCTCCAGCAGCTTTGCGATCTCAGGAGTTGCTGCCTCCCTTTGATGGGGTGGGCATATTGGAGAGGTTTTGGATGGTTTTGGGGATTGGAAGAAAGGAATGGTATAACCTCTAGATAGCATCTTGATCACCCAATGATCTGCAGTGATGGATTCCCAGGATGTTGGTTGAAGGGAGAGACGTCCCGTGACTGCCTCCAGAGTAGAGCAGTCTGGCAACCCTTCAGGGCTGCTGAAAGGGCTGGTCCGAGAACGAATATCGGGACCCTTGATTCCTTGGATTCCCTCTGCCTCGGGGCTGGCACCTGCCATTGGACTCATTTCCCTCTCTGCTGCTGGAGGAAAAGTCTCCCTGCAAGTCCTGGAAAATTCCCTGAGACTTCCAGAACCATAGCTTTTTACCACCACTCTGACTTCTAGAAAAAGGATGTTGTGGGTTAGAATAGCATATTCTAATGGCAGGCAGGGTCTTTCCGTCCTTCTTGTACTTTCATCCAAATCCATGTCTTCGGTAAGGGATTCCAGAGGGGGATCCAAGTGCATCCTCTTGCATGTATGCTTCCTATGCACCTCCTCGGGGGGGGGTGTTCTGGGGAGGTGTCAGAAGACACAGGGAGCTCCTGCAGAGGAGCCACTTGAATGTCGAAGGATCCGGCGTGGTCAATTCAGCTGGGAGAGGGGTTGGGTCCAAAGGGGGGAGAGTCGAGGATCTAGTACGAGCAGAGAGAACCCTCTCTACTATTTCGAAAGCTGAGGGTGAACGAGACTCTGAGGGCAACTCCCATGAGGCCAGCTCCATCAACATCGAAGCCTACCGAATTCACACTGTGCTCAGTGCCAAAGGAGGAGTTGTAGCCAAATTATCGAGAACCAAAGTACCAAGGGGAAGGGACAGCTTAGAAAAATGGGCTGCTGAAGTCAACCCCTCGGGCCCGACTCCGAAGCAACGGCTCTGAGAGTCAGTCAGGCCCGAAGACAGTGGAGCCGAACTGCTCAGAGTGACCATCGGCATTGAGGTACAGACCTGCCAGCGCCACCTCAAAACTCGGGATCCTCAGACCTGAGGGCTCTGACAATGATGAGCGGACTGGAGAAGGAGAGATGAAAACTGGATGAGTGCCTCTGGCACCAGGGGGAGCCGGAGCAGGTAAAACTCCCATCTGAATCTGCACATTCAGAAATTTCCTCATAAGCCTGTCCACCTCAAACTCTGAAAGCCTAAGGGAGGACCTTGCAGAAGAGGCTGTCAACTCAGCCCAGAGTGGTGCCTGGGTGATGCCAGAATAGGGGACTTGGGTAAGGGACCCACCAGTTCCAGGGAGAAACAAGGGGACTGGAGCCAAGGAGATGCTGAGCCAGATGGGCGGGCTTTTTCCAGAGGTTCTCCTGTGGGGGCAGAGACTTTGTCAGGAGACCATTTCCGCTTGTACCGATCCTTACCCTTTTCGGCCACTTTCTTGGTGGGGGTTTGAGCCCCTGAAGTGGATTCCATACTGGGGGGGGGGGTGAAGGAATAAAACCCAGAGGATTAATTTATTCCTCCTATCTATCAGTGTGTGCTGGTTAAAGCCCACACATATATAACAGGAGGTATCTAGATGGGCCGTCCCTAAGCAGATTACACAAACAGTGTGGCCATTAGAAGGAGGGAACTTATGACCACACTCTGTACATTTTCTAAAGCCTGCTAGCTTAGAATCAGCCATAGCAGGAAGAAAAAGAGAGAAGAAAATGGGAGAATGTATTAGAGAGATAGAAAGACCTAAACTACCAGCCAATTAAAAAAAGCTTTTTTTATATATATAATTTTCTTATTACTAATGGTAGGAAAAATTAAGGGACAGGAAAAGGAGATAAAATATTCAGAACGAATATACTTACAGCACCTAAAAAATGCTTAGATACCTTGGAGGGATCTCAGCAACAGACACAGAAGCTGTTCAAGCGAGCAGCAAACGAGTTCTTAGGGATGAAGGGAGAGTGGGGCATTATGGGTAGGAAAGGAGGAGCTCAAATTTCGGTTCCAAGGCTGGAGTATTTGGCCAAGTCGGACAGATCCAAAACCAGCAGGCTGAAGATCAAACAAAGACAACAACTTCAGATATAGAGTTTAAAAATAGGGTCAAATTAAAAGAAGAAGAAATATGGTTAAAAAGTAACAGAAATTACTTAGAAGGGCTAACAAAGGATAAAGTATTTCAGAATAAAGGGAATCTCACAGAACAAGAGGAGGAGTAAACGCAGAGTGCTAAAGAGAAAATAAGGGAGTATCTGGATAATGTGCACGAGTATAGAAAGATTGCAGTTAAGACACTATTTTTGATAACACCTCCATAGCACAAAAACTTTTAGCACAACAACTTAGGAAGCAGAATGCTGAAAGCGTTGTTGCCAGACTTGGGGAACCTAGAACAAGAAAACTAACCAGAGATCCTGTAGAGGTTTTACAGATACTCCTGAAATGTTACGACCATTTTAATAAAGAAGAGAAATATGGAAATCAAGAAAAGAGTACAATGGGAAGATTTATGGAAGTCTTAATTATGTCACTGTTAGGAGGCAGACAAGGCTCAACAGCTAATGGCAAGAAAAGAGTACAAATGGGAACATTTATGGAAGACTTAATGTCACTGTTAGAGGTAGACAAGGGTCAGCAACTAACAACAAGAAAAGAGTACAAACGGAAACATTTATGGAAGTCTTAATTATGTCAATGTTAGAGGTAGACAAGGCTCAACAACTAACAGCAAGAAAAGAGTGCAAATGGGAACATTTATGGAAGACAATGGCACTGTTAGAGGTAGACAAGGGTCAGCAACTAACAACAAGAAAAGAGTACAAATGGGAACATTTATGGAAGTCTTAATTATGTCAATGTTAGAGGTAGACAAGGCTCAACAACTAACAGCAAGAAAAGAGTACAAATGGGAACATTTATGGAAGACTTAATGTCACTGTTAGAGGTAGACAAGGGTCAGCAACTAACAATAAGAAAAGAGTACAAATGGGAACATTTATGGAAGTCTTAATTATGTCAATGTTAGAGGTAGACAAGGCTCAACAACTAACAGCAGAAATAGTACAAATGGGAACATTTACGGAAGTCTTAATTATGTCACTGTTAGAGGTAGACAAGGCTCAACAGCTAACAGCAAGAAAAGAGTAAAATGGGAACATTTATCGAAGTCTTAATTATGTCACTGTTAGAGGTAGACAAGGCTCAACAACTAACAGCAAGAAAAGAGTACAAATGGGGACATTTATGGAAGTCTTAATGATGTCACTGTCAGAGGTAGACAAGGCTCAACAACTAACATAAGAAAAAGAGTAAAAATGGAAACATTTATAGAAGTCTGAATTATGTCACTGTTCGAGGTAGACAAGGCTCAACAGCAAGAAAAAAGTACAAATGGGAACATTTATGGAAGTCTTAATTATGTCACTGTTAGAGGTAGACCAGGCTCAACAACTAACATCAAGAAGAGGACAAATGGGAACATTTATGGAAGTCTGAATTATGTCACTGTTAGAGGTAGACAAGGGTCAACAACTAACAGCAAGAAAAGAGTACAAATGGGTACATTTATGGAAGTCTTAATTATGTCACTGTTCGAGGTAGACAAGGCTCAACAGCAAGAAAAGAGTACAAATGGAAACATTTATGGAAGTCTTAATTATGTCACTGTTAGAGGTAGACAAGGCTCAACAACTCACAGCAAGAAAAGAGGACAAATGGGAACATTTATGGAATTATTAATTATGTCACTGTTAGAGGTAGACAAGGCTCAACAACTAACAGCAAGAAAAGACCACAAATGGAAACATTTATGGCAGTCTTAATGATGTCACTGTTAGAGGTAGACAAGGCTCAACAACTAACAGGAAGAAAAGACCACAAATGGGAACATTTATGGAAGTCTTAATTATGTCACTGTTAAAGGTAGACAAGGCTCAACAACTAACATAAGAAAAAGAGTAAAAATGGAAACATTTATAGAAGTCTGAATTATGTCACTGTTCGAGGTAGACAAGACTCAACAGCAAGAAAAAAGTACAAATGGGAACATTTATGGAAGTCTTAATTATGTCACCGTTAGAGGTAGACCAGGCTCAACAACTAACATCAAGAAGAGGACAAATGGGAACATTTATGGAAATCTGAATTATGTCACTGTTAGAGGTAGACAAGGGTCAACAACTAACAGCAAGAAAAGAGTACAAATGGGTACATTTATGGAAGTCTTAATTATGTCACTGTTCGAGGTAGACAAGGCTCAACAGCAAGAAAAGAGTACAAATGGAAACATTTATGGAAGTCTTAATTATGTCACTGTTAGAGGTAGACAAGGCTCAACAACTCACAGCAAGAAAAGAGGACAAATGGGAACATTTATGGAATTATTAATTATGTCACTGTTAGAGGTAGACAAGGCTCAACAACTAACAGCAAGAAAAGACCACAAATGGAAACATTTATGGCAGTCTTAATGATGTCACTGTTAGAGGTAGACAAGGCTCAACAACTAACAGCAAGAAAAGACCACAAATGGAAACATTTATGGCAGTCTTAATGATGTCACTGTTAGAGGTAGACAAGGCTCAACAACTAACAGCAAGAAAAGGAGTACAAATGGGAACATTTATGGAAGTCTTAATGATGTCACTGTTAGAGGTAGACAAGGCTCAACAACTAACAACAAGAAAAGAGGACAAATGGGAACATTTATGGAAGTCATAATGAGGCTCAACAACTAACAGCAAGAAAAGAGTACAAATGGGAATATTTATGGAAGTCTTAATTATGTCACTGTTAGGAGGCAGACAAGGCTCAACAACTAACAGCAAGAAAAGAAGACAAATGGGAACATTTATGGAAGGCTTAATGATGTCACTGTCAGAGGTAGACAAGGCTCAACAACTAACAGCAAGAAAAGTCCACAAATGGGAACATTTCTGGAAGTCTCAATGATATCACAGTTTGAGGTAGACAAGGCTCAACAACTAACAGCAAGAAAAGAGGACAAATGGGAACATTTATGGAAGTCTTAATTATGTCACTGTTAGAGGTAGACAAGGCTCAACAACTAACAGCAAGAAAGAGTACAAATGGAAACATTTATGGAAGTCTTAATTATGCCAGTGTTAGAGGTAGACAAGGCTCAACAACTAACAGCAAGAAAAGAGGACACATGGAAACATTTATGAAAGTTTTACTTATGTCACTGTTAGGAGGCAGACAAGGGTCAACAACTACCAGCAAGAAAATAGTACAAATGGGAACATTATGGAAGTCTTAATGATGTCACTGTTAGAAGTAGACAAGGGTCAACAACTAACAGCAAGAGAAGAGGACAAATTGGAACATTTATGGAAGTCTTAATGATGTCACTGTTATAGAGGCAGACAAGGCTCAACAACTAACAGCAAGAAAGAGTACAAATGGGAATATTTATGGACGTCTTAATTATGTCACTGTTAGGAGGCAGACAAGGCTCAACAACTAACAGCAAGAAAAGACCACAAATGGGAACATTTATGGAAGTCTTAATGATGTCACTGTTAGAGGCAGACAAGGCTCAACAACTAACAGCAAAATAAGAGGACAAATGGGAACATTTATGGAAGTCTTAATAATGTCACTGTTAGAGGTAGACAAGGCCCAACAACAAAAGCAAGAAAAGAGTACAAATGGGAACGTTTATGGAAGCCTTAATGATGTCACTGCTAGAGGTAGACAAGGCTCAAAACCTAACAGCAAGAAAAGAGGACAAATGTGAACATTTATGAAATTCTTAATTATGTCACTGTTAGAGGTAGACAAGGCTCAACAACTAACAGCAAGAAAAGAGGAGAAATGGGAACATTTATGGAAGTCTAAATTATGTCACTGTTAGAGGTAGACAAGGCTCATCAATTAACAGCAAGAAAAGAGTACAAATGGGAACATTTATGGAAGTCTTAATTATGTCACTGTTAGAGGTAGACAAGGCTCAACCACTAACAGCAGAAAGAGTACAAATGGGAACATTTACGGAAGTCTTAATTATGTCACTGTTAGAGGTAGACAAGGCTCAACAACTAACAGCAAGAAAAGAGTACAAATGGGAACATTTATGGAAGTCTTAATTATGTCACTGTTAGAGGTAGACAAGGTTCAGCAACTAACAGCAAGAAAAGAGTACAAATGGGAATATTTATGAAAGTCTTAATTATGTCACTGTTAGAGGTAGACAAGGCTCAACAACTAACAGCAAGAAAAGAGTACAAATGGGAACATTTATGGAAGACTTAATGATGTCACTGTTAGAGGTAGACAAGGGTCAACAACTAACAGCAAGAAAAGAGTACAAACGGAAACATTTATGGAAGTTTTGATGTCATTGTTAGAGGTAGACAAGGCTCAACAACTAACAGCAAGAAAAGAGTACAAATAGGGACATTTATGGAAGTCTTAATGATGTCATTGTTAGAGGTAGACACGGCTCAACAACTAACAGCAAGAAAAGAGGACAAATGGGAACATTTATGGAATTCTTCATTATGTCACTGTTAGAGGTAGACAAGGCTCAACAACTAACCAGTAAGAAAAGACCACAAATGGGAACATTTATGAAAGTCTTAATGATGTCACTGTTAGAGGCAGACAAGGCTCAACAACTAACAGCAAGAAAAGAGTACAAATTAGAACATTTATGGAAGTCTTAATAATGTCACTGTTAGGAGGCAGACAAGGCTCAACAACTAACAGGAAGAAAAGACCACAAATGGGAACATTTATGGAAGTCTTAATGATGTCACTGTTAGAGGTAGACAAGGCTCAACAACTAACAGCAAGAAAAGAGTACACATGGGAATATTTATGGAAGTCTTAATTATGTCACTGTTAGGAGGCAGACAAGGCTCAAAAACTAACAGAAAGAAAAGAGTACAAATGGGAAATTTATGGAAGTCTTAATGGATGTCACTGTTAGAGATAGACATGGCTCAACAACTAACAACCAGAAAAGATTACAAATAGAAACATTTATGGCAGTCTTAATGATGTCACTGTTAGAGGTAGACACGGCTCAACAACTAACAGCAAAAAAAGAGGACAAATGGGAACATTTATGGAAGTCTTAATAATGTCACTGTTAGAGGTAGACAAGGCCCAACAACAAAAGCAAGAAAAGAGTACAAATGGGAACGTTTATGGAAGCCTTAATGATGTCACTGCTAGAGGTAGACAAGGCTCAAAACCTAACAGCAAGAAAAGAGGACAAATGGGAACATTTATGGAATTCTTAATTATGTCACTGTTAGAGGTAGACAAGGCTCAACAACTAACAGCAAGAAAAGAGGAGAAATGGGAACATTTATGGAAGTCTAAATTATGTCACTGTTAGAGGTAGACAAGGCTCAACCACTAACAGCAGAAAGAGTACAAATGGGAACATTTACGGAAGTCTTAATTATGTCACTGTTAGAGGTAGACAAGGCTCAACAACTAACAGCAAGAAAAGAGTACAAATGGGAACATTTATGGAAGTCTTAATTATGTCACTGTTAGAGGTAGACAAGGCTCAACAACTAAGAGCAAGAAAAGAGGACAAATGGGAACATTTATGGAAGTCTTAATTATGCCAGTGTTAGAGGTAGACAAGGCTCAACAACTAACAGCAATAAAAGAGTACAAATGGGAACATTTATGGAAGTCTTAATTATGTCACTGTTAGAGGTAGACAAGGCTCAACAACTAACAGCAAGAAAAGAGGACAAATGGAAACATTTATGGAAGTCTTAATTTTGTCACTGTTAGGAGGCAGACAAGGGTCAACAACTACCAGCAAGAAAATAGTACAAATGGGAACATTTATGGATGTCATAATTATGTCACTGTTAGAGGTAGACAAGACTCAACAACTCACAGGACGAAAGAGTACAAATGGAAACATTTATGGAAGTCTTGATTATGTCACTGTTAGAGGTAGACAACGCTCAACAGCTAACAGCAAGAAAAGAGTACAAATGGGAAAATTTATGGAAGCCTTAATTATGTCACTGTTAGATGTAGATAAGGCTCAACAAGTAACAGCAAGAAAAGAGGACAGATGAGAGCAATTATGGGAGTCTTAATGATGTCACTGTTAGAGGTAGACAAGGCTCAACAGCTAACAGCAAGAAAAGAGTACAAATGGGAACATTTATGGAAGTCTTAATGATGTCACTGTTAGAAGTAGACAAGGGTCAACTAACAGCAAGAGAAGAGGACAAATGGGAACATTTATGGAAGTCTTAATGATGTCACTGTTAGAGGTAGACAAGGCTCAACAACTAACAGCAAGAAAGAGTACAAATGGGAACATTCATGGAAGTCTTAATTATGTCAATGTTAGATGTAGACAAGGCTCAACAACTAATGGCAAGAAAGAGTACAAATGGGAACATTTATGGAAGTCGTAATTATGTCACTGTTAGAGGCAGACAAGGCTCACGAACTGACAGCAAGAAAAGAGAACAAATGGGAACATTTATGGAAGTCTTAATGATGTCACTGTTAGAGGTAGACAAGGCTCAACAACTCACAGCAGGAAAAGAGTACAAATGGGAACATTTATGGAAGTCATAATGAGGCTCAACAACTAACAGCAAGAAAAGAGTACAAATGGGAATATTTATGGAAGTCTTAATTATGTCACTGTTAGGAGGCAGACAAGGCTCAACAACTAACAGCAAGAAAAGAAGACAAATGGGAACATTTATGGAAGGCTTAATGATGTCACTGTCAGAGGTAGACAAGGCTCAACAACCAACAGCAAGAAAAGTCCACAAATGGGAACATTTCTGGAAGTCTCAATGATATCACAGTTTGAGGTAGACAAGGCTCAACAACTAACAGCAAGAAAAGAGGACAACTGGGAACATTTATGGAAGTCTTAATTATGTCACTGTTAGAGGTAGACAAGGCTCAACAACTAACAGCAAGAAAGAGTACAAATGGAAACATGTATGGAAGTCTTAATTATGCCAGTGTTAGAGGTAGACAAGGCTCAACAACGAACATCAAGAAAAGAGGACAAATGGGAACATTTATGGAAGTCTTAATTACGTCACTATTAGAGGTAGAGAAGGCTCAACAGCTAACAGCAAGAAAAGAGTACAAATGGGAACATTTATGGAAGTCTTAATGATGTCACTGTTAGAGGTAGACAAGCCTCAACAACTAACAGCAAGAAAAGTGTACAAATAGGAACATTTATGGAAGTCTTAATGATGTCACTGTTAGAAGTAGACAAGGCTCAACAACTACTAGCAAGAAAAGAGGACAAATGGGAACATTTATGGAAATCTTAATTATATCATTGTTAGATGTAGACAAGGCTCAACAGCTAACAGCAAGAAAAGAGGACAAATGGGAACATTTATGGAAGTCTTAATTATGTCACTATTAGAGGTAGACAAGGCTCAACAACTAACAGCAAGAAAAGAAGACAAATGGGAACATTTATGGAAGTCTTAATTATGTCACTGTTAGAGGTAGACAATGCTCAACAACTAACAGCTAAGATAGGAGAGAACGGTATTATATAATCCTCAGGAAAGTCTCTGGGAACAGATGGCATTCCTGTGGAATTGTAGAAATTAGGAGGGAGGGAAGAAACTGACAAAGATCTGGAAGATTTTGCTTAACAGTATTTTAAAAGGAGGGGAAACGCCAATATCTTGGAAGAAAGCTGTGGTGGCTTTGCCATCTAAAGATGGCAAAGACCTTTCAGACTCAGCTTCATACAGACCTATTTCAATTTTAAACCACAATTACAGTCTTTATGTCTATATTAGCTAAAAGAATGGCAAAGGTGTTGCCAAAATTGATACCTATGGATCAGTGTGGCTTTTTGGATGGCAGGCAAACATTTGACAACATTAGTAGAAAAATGATGCTCCAAAGTGAAGCAGAATGTAAGAAAATACCACTGTTGTTGGTGGATCTATATGTAGACAAAGCATTTGACAGAGTAAGGTGTGATTTTATAAATAGAGCATTGGAAGAATTTGCATTCCATTATATAATAAGGTTAATTAGGAGGATATATGAAGGATCGGAGGCAAGAAATAAAATGGGAAGGTTCCTCTCAGATAAGCTGTCTTTGAACAAGCGAACCAGGCAGGGGTGTCCTCTTTATCCTTTATTTGCTTTATATTTAGAGCCATTGGCAAAGAAATTAAGGGACTCAAATACAAGGATATGACTGGTATGTTAACCGAAAAAAGTTGGCTTTATTTGCAGATGATATTTTTTTATACCTGAAAAATCCAGAAAAGAACATCTCCGTGCTGGGGAACCTTTTGAGACTGCTTCAAGTCTTTTCAGGGGGATATAAAATTAATGAAGATAAAAACAAAGGCTATACAGCATTAAATTATGTACCCACACAAAAATTAGTTCAGCAATATCCACATTTATAGGGATATAATAAGATGAAGTATTTAGGAGTATGGATTAAAAAGGCTTTTGTTATGGCAGCTAAGGATATGTGAGAAGAGATTAAAAATATAATACAAAATTTGAGAAAGTAAAAACTCTGATTTACGGATATGAATAGTAAGATACAAGCAGTGAAAATGTTTTAGTCCCTTTAGTCTTGTATACAGATCAGGCATACTTTTATCAACATGAGGAAAAGTTGTGGCTATTAAATAATAAAGAACTGGAGGAATTTATCTGGGAGGGAAAGAAGGCAAGAGTTAAGTGGGATAAATTGATCCTTCTGATAGAACAAGAAGGTTTAGGTTTTCCAAATTAGAATGGAAGCATTTAAGGCTCATATACATAACACAAACAGAAGGGTATAATTCAAAGTGGAAAAGGATGATGATGAAGCAGGGGGAAGTTCAAGAAACAGAGAGAGAGAGAGAGGTGGATTTTCGACACAGATCCTTAAGGAGAACAAACAACCATACAGAATATTGTATTCATAAAGTAGAAGAAAGTATTCTCAGAACTACGCCAATATGAGAACAGAGAAAGGAAAGATTGCCAATAGGGATGACTGCAAGTAGGGGTACAAAAATAAGCAAGAGGGAGCTGGAATGTACGGGAGAAACCTGGCAAAGGAACAAAGATATAGGTCCATAGGTGTTTACTAGGCTAACAACCACAAGGGCCTTCTTAAGCATAAAACGTGGGGCAAATAACTCAAGCAGGAAAGGTAATATAGTGGGACGAGGCCATTAAGACATTTGGATTGCAAGCTAGAGCCTAGCTTCCCTACCAGGGTTTGATCTCAGAATACAGGTAAAAAGAAAGGGCTATGAGAACTTTAAATGAAAGACCTGCTCTGGTAGGCATTTAAGTTGAATCTAGAACAGAAGCCGCTGTTAAAAAAGGGATAATTAGTAGATCATATAAAATATTGCATGATCATGTAGAATCAATCAGAGGAGGTTAGAAAACATTGGGAAGAAAGATTGGAAAAGCGAAATACAAGAAAACAACTGGAAGGCATATGTATGGCTCCCAAGTATGCAACCGACTCCAGAAGGTTTAGGATCTTTACTTGGAAGTGTTTGCACAGGTATTTTTATATACCAAGCAGACTTCAAAGAATCTTTCCTCAGGTAAACAGCAAATATTGGAGGTATAATTGAAAAGAACATGGTAACTGGGAACATAAGTTTTCGAAATGTAATGAGTTGGCAGATTTTAAAAATTCCCTACAGAGTACTCTATCAGAAATATTGGGTGAGCAAATGGCTGTAAGTAAAGGTGATGATTCTTCTGAGCTGGGATACAGAATCTGACTTACCTAGACATAGTAAGGCCTTAAGTTTAATTCTGTTGGCTGACAAAAAAGCAATTACTAGAAAATGGTTACATGGTTTAAAGCTGCGAACAGCACACCAACACTGCAATGTTATAATGCCTTCCACACATTTAGGCCAGCTACTTCACAGGCAGGGACTAAAGCTTTAGATGTCTCTGTTCACATCAAAAATAAACATACTTCAAGGCTAGTCAAACAAGACAATGCACTTGAGCTGCTCCATGTTCAAATCACCATAGGTAAAATCCAATACCACTTCCTTGCAAGCTATAGGTCCCCCTCTATGACTCAGGAAACCCATACCATGTATTTAAACTTATTAAAACAGTGTAAGAAACTTCTGTGTGGAAGATATTCAATCCATATATATCTAGTTAATCACTGTATATTAACCAGATCAGATAATGGTAGTAGAAGTAGTGAACTTAAACTAGTCTTAAGTCAAATAATAATAAAAAAAATACAATATGAAATATTATACAGAATTACTAAGTATTCAAAAGTAATCCAAGCAGGGTAGACAGTCTGTTTCCAATTGAAAATCCTTTAAGTACATAGACAAGCGATCTACTTTTTATCAGGCAAGGGAGTGGTTTATTGTGCTGCAAAACACAGTATATTGGTATACATGTTAAATTCACATCCCTTTCCCCATCAGTGGGACATTTGAGCTGGTCCTGCCCTCCTTAGTAGCTGTGATAATAACATAACTCTTATGTGCTTTAAATAAAATTAATAATGATGTGGTAGGTCTTATTTAACCAGATTATAAAGCCTGTGATTTTATCCAAGGCAATGTACAAACAAAACAAAGACTCTTTGTACCAAAGGCAAGCGTCCAGTCTGGTGGACCCCAGCCATAAACAAGCTCTACAACAAAAGGAAGAAGCTACTACAAGATGGAGCAAAATCCGTAAAAGGGAAGACACCCTTGATCATTATAAGTAAAAAACTGAGATCTCTCATAAAATCATCCAAGGCAAATTTTGAGAGAAAAATCGCTAAGGACTCAAAAGACAATCATAAGGCCTTTTTTAGCTATGTTAGAAACCTGGGAGGAAACTCCCAGATATGCTCAGAATTAGTTCAAAATGATGTAAAAATCACTGAACCTACAGACATTGCCAACATACAGGCTGACAGGTTCAGTGCAAATTTCTCCCCAAAAGGAGAGATATCTATACCAGAGGATTGTAGTCCCCCAAACATCTCAAATGCTCAGGTGAGAACTGCTCTCTCCAAGGCGAAAAACACAGCATCCATGGGACCAGATGGTGTCCCCGGTTGTGTGCTCCACAAACTCAATGAGGAACTAAACCCGCAGTTAGGGCAGCTGTTTAATCTTAGCCTCACCTCAGGATACGTACCCAAGGAGTGGCATACGGCAACTGTGGTCCCACTTCACAAAGGAGGTGCCTCCACCGACCCCGGAAACTACCGTCCCATCAGCTTGACAAGCCTGGTCTGCAAAGCTATGGAGAGGATCATAATGGAACTCATAAATAAAGACATAGGGGACTTGCAGACTTTGGATCCAACCCAGTTTGGCTTTGTCAAGGGCAGATCATGCCTTTTAAACTTGGTTGACTTTTTCGAAACAGTCACCAAGGCCATTGACGAGGGCAAGGCAGTCCACACAGCCTACCTTGACCTGGCAAAGGCTTTCGACACAGTACCCCACTC
Organism: Protopterus annectens; assembly: GCF_019279795.1. NCBI lineage: Eukaryota > Metazoa > Chordata > Ceratodontiformes > Protopteridae > Protopterus > Protopterus annectens. The sequence continues at coordinate 936,826,371 of NC_056733.1, read as the reverse complement.
GGGTATCATTGAAAAACTCACCAGCTTAAATGTAAACCCATACGTCACAAGATGGGTTGCAAGCTGGCTAAGTGACAGAACCCACAGGGTCAGAGTTGCTGGCGCCATGTCAGACTCCAAGCCTGTCACAAGTGGTGTCCCACAGGGCTCAGTCCTGGGCCCACTTTTGTTCGGCATCTACTTTTCAGAAGTACAAGCAAACACAGGAGGATTATGGCTGACAAAGTTTGCAGATGACTGCAAACTGGGCACTATAGTTGAAAACCCATCTGACACAGACATCCTTCAGAAGGGTCTCATAGAAATGGATAACTGGTGCCAGAGCCATGGCCTAAAGTTAAACGCCAAAAAATGCATAGTCATACCCTTCGGGAAAAACAAGGTTACCCCTAGTTACCATATAGGTGGCAATCCACTAAGCACAGAAGAGGTTATCAGGGATCTGGGGACCCAGGTTGACAGTAACCTTTTGTTTGACACTCACGTTGCCAAAGTAGTTAGGAAGACCTTCTACATTGCCCACCTGATCATGAAGGGATTCACATCCAGATCAAGGGAGGTCATCGTTCCCCTGTACTCATCACTCATCAGACCAATGATTGAGTACAATGCCCCATTCGGAATGTATCTGACCAGACACCTGCAGCAATTGGAAAGGCCCCAAAAGTTCCTCACCAAAAGGATAAAGGGTCTCAAAAATATGTCTTATGCTGCCCGACTGAAGGAACTCCAGCTCTATTCAGTCGCTTACCGTCTACTCAGAGGTGACCTGTGCCTGACCCACAGGGCCATGTCCAACCCGGAATTAATGAACATGCTTCACCTCAAAAAATCTAAATCCATCAGAACTACAAGGGCAAGAGACTTAAACCTCAACACGGCTATTAATAGGACGTGCTGGAGGGACAGATTCATCACCCAGAGACTCCCTATGCTGTGGAACAAAATCCCGGTACATGTGAGGCAGAGCACCTCGCTGACCTTGTTCAAGAGAAATCTTGACCAATGGATGGGAGATCGCAGGCATACCCCAGGGATAACCTCAGTGTCACTGCTTGACAGAGGCACAGCAAAATAATGGGCATAGTATCCTTCAAACTAAAGGGGTGGCGAAAGCCACAAAACTCTGGGCTAGGCTTATAAATGCCCTAGGGCAGATAGCCTAGTATGAACCTATGAACCTATGTACTGCATGGCTGGAAATAATGAAAATCTTACACCGTTTTGTTTCCGGACCCGCTATACTTGTTTAGTGGGTTGTTTGAGACTTCTGGGATGCCACTGAGATTACTTGTTATTTAAAGTTACTAGAAATGTTAACCATCCACCCCAATACCGTATTCATGATTGACTTTAATTACCCCACTATTAACTGGGAATACTATACGATACCAAATGTATATGCACAGAGATTCCTGGATTTTGTAAACACAAGCTCCCTGGACCAGATAAGTCAATACACCAACCAGGGGTGCAACCATACTGGATCTGGTCCCCACTAATATGAGAGACTGCTGCACACCCACTACTGTAATGCCTTCCCTGGTAATGTCAGACCACAAAATGGTCTCCTTTGAAGTAAAAATAAAACCTGGACCCCAGCTAAACCTGGAATATTCTGGAACTATTCTAAGACTAACCTCCTGCTATTAAATGAGAACCTGGCAAAATTTCAAACCCCCTTAAACCATGTGAACACTTCTGCCTGTGCAGAACTGTTCAAGGAAACCCTGTACAGGCATGTTAATAGCTGCACATAGGCAGCTGTACTCACCAAGAAGAAGTACATAACCAACTCAAAAAACAAGCCACTCTGATGGAATCACAAAATCAGTAGCCTGTACAACAGGAGGAAGAAAATCATGGCAAAAATTAGAAGGTGCAGCACAAAACAGGATAAAAGCATTCTCATCAAACTAAACAAACAACTCAGAGGACAAATAAAGTCTACCAAAGCTAAATTTGAAGTAAGTTTGGCCTTCCAGGACAAGGACAACCACAAAGCATTTTTTAGCCATGTCCGCAACCTCAAAGGCAATACACAATTGTGTGTTCATTGTAAATGGAGCCATCAATACTGAGCCAGAAGATACAGCAAACCTCCTGGCTGATAGATTCAGCTCCAACTTTACTTCTCTCTCTCCCCCTCAACTTTCCCTCAGGAAATATCAAATATAACTCCCCTGTTATCATTAGGGAACCGGGCCTTAATACTCTCTCTCTAAGGCCAAGAACACTGCATCAGTGGGCCCAGACAATATCCCAGGATGCCTTCTAAATAACATGAAACATGACCTATCAGAGCCTCTGGAATTACTATTAGACTGCAGCCTCCAAACAGGCTTCATGCCTGATGAAGACAGAAAGGCAAGAGTCATCTCTCTGCACAAAGGTGGGCCATCGACAGACCCTGGAAACTACAGACCCATAAGTCTCACTAGTCTTATATGTAAAGCCATGGAAAGAATTATAGTGGAGATGATCAATAGAGATGTAGTAAGTCTCCAGACACTGGGCCCATCCCAGTCTGGTTTTGTCAAGGGCAGATCGTGCCTACTCAACCTGGTGGACTTCTTTTGAGAAGGTCACCAAGGCAATGGACGAGGGCAAAATCATTCACACTGCCTACCCTGACCTGGCCAAGGCATCTGACACAATACCCCACTGGGGAATTGTTGACAACCTCAAGAGGTTAGGTACAAACCCGTATGTCACCCGGTAGACGGCCAACTGGCTCTCAGACAGGACCCAGAAGTTATAACTGGGGAGTCCACCTCTACAAAGAGGCCAGTCACAAGTGGAGTCCCTCAGGGATCAGGCCTTGGACTGCTTCTTTTTGGCATTTACTTCTCAGAAGTCAGGCCAATGTCAGTGGTCTCTGGCTGACTAAATGTGCAGATGATTGCAAATTAGGAGCTATCATTGAATCACACTGACGCAAATGTTCTCCAGGAGGGGCTGACGCACACAAACAACTAGTGTCAGAGCCATGGACTAAAATTAAATGTCAAGAAATGCATAACAGTATCCTTTGGGAAGTCATCCATTCCTAGTAACTATCATATTGACAACACACAGCAGTCAGGGACTTGGGGACATACACAGATAGTAATCTAGCCTTTGACTATCACGTGTCTACAGTGGTGAGGAAATCATTCTATGCTGCACAACTTATAAACAAAGGTATAACATCTAAGTCCAAGGAAGTCATTGTTCCACTGTATTTGGCATTCATTAGATCCATCATTGAGTACAATGCCACCTTTGGTATGTACCTAACCAGGCATATCCAACAATTGGAACGTCCACAGAAGTTCCTCACTAAAAGAATACAGGGCGTAAATAGATTGTCCTATACAGACTGCTTCACGGTCTTACCCCTGTATTCAATCTTACAGGCTTCTGAGGGGAGATCTATGCCTGGCATACAGGGCATTGTCAGACCCCACTCTGATGGACCTCCTGCATATCCACAAAACAAACCGCACCAGAATTACCCATTCTAAAGACTTAAACCTTGCCTGTGATATAAACAGAACCTACTGGAGAGATAGGTATGTATCTCAGAGACTTCCCCATCTATGGAACAGGCTCCCCATCCATGTGAAGCAGAGTTCTTCCCTATCCCAATTCAAGTGCAATTTGGCCAACTGAATGTGAAACTGGAAATTCATCCCTGGTTTGGCACATCTCTCTAATGGACACAGGTAACCTGTAAATGACTCATCCCCAGGCCCCTGCTTACACTTATCAAGGGTATCAGAACTTGTAAGAGATTTGGGATGCATGGCTAGGCTTAAAAAGGCCCTTCTGGTCATTAGCCAAGAAAACTCCTATGAACCTATAAAAGGAAATCAAAGACTACATCAACTGTATTTCAGGTACTGAACATTATAAAAGAGACAGAAGAACTGGAAGAGGAATTTTTAGAAAATGGAAGGAGGAAATTACATAGAAGTAAATGGAAATTGTTGGAACAATGGATGCAGAATAATATTCAGGAGGAGAAGTGAGTTTTAAGGATGGTAGAAATTTCTGCAATTCTGTACTGATAGTAGCAAAGAAAATATATGTCAGGTATCTTGTACTTAAATGGAAAAATGTTAAAATGGTCTGCTTTCTTTGCTTTTAATGTATGTTTGCCTTAAGTGATAATTTAATTAAGGTGTTTAAAAAACAGTGTAGTAGCAAGTTTAAAAAGTCACTGTTTCAATGTCAGTTCAGTACCCAGTGAGCACATTTCAGAGTAGTCCTGATAAATACAATGGACTTTAATCATAGATCAGCCAAAATAATTGGGGACAAAAGAACCAGAAAGCAGGCACAGTTTTTAAAATAAATGTACTTTTGTTTTAAATAACTGACAGACTAACAGGACTTGGCATAGGTATATAGGCAGTTACTATGCCTGAGGGTCCTGGAGACCTTTCAGCCCCAGAGCACTTTCTGATTAAGTAACGTGCTCAGAGTCGGACAGTTGGCTAGTGGAGGTGGAAGCAATCAAATTCTGGACCAGAAGTAACAGCTTGTTAACAGCCAATAGCCTTAATCCTCTACACTAACTGCTAGCCCAGATATACTCATTCAAGGTGCTAAGGCTCAGGACAAAAATGAAGTTTAAGTCTGTCAAACTAAAGTGATGGGAGTACAAAGTATATCGCTGATGAACCCAACTTCCATTTCAGAAGGATTCTAACCATCAAGCTGATTTAAATGAATGGGATTCAGTAACATTTTTTACATGGGGGCAAGACAAGCCTCCAACATCACCAATACAAGGGATATGGCCTATTGTAAACCCTAAATTAAACCTCACTTAAAGAAAGGCACATTAGACAACTATTTGACAATCAGCCATTTGAGTAAACAGGCTCGGTTATATACAATCTCTAAAATGTGAGTCAAGTGCATAAATACAAGCAGAATCTCTGTCCTCATGCTAAAGGAGAGAAAGCCTGTACAGCCCATCTTAAAAGCAGAGTCCAAGTCTGTCCCAAGGGTGCTTCAAAGACAGTTTGGTCTTTTAGTAGATCCTTAACTGAGGGAGAAACTAAGAATATGACAACATGAGTGACCAGAATATGTTGAAAATTCACTGTTACTTGGTAATGGTTTCTCCAAGCCAGGTCGTACCTGAATAATCTCTCCCATGGACAACCGTAATCAGTAGTCAGGGCTGCAACTGCTGGGCTGACAGAGTTCCCTTTTGGGTGACATGGCTGGTAATGCAGGGGAGGGACCATGTGGTAATTAACTGCCTTCCTTGCTCTGAATGAAGGCTCATTCTTTTGGGATTGGATGGGCCAAGAAGGAAAGGAAGAAGTAGCAGAGGAGGCTGAAGACTGCTCAGGGAGGTCCTCCACAGTAAAGAGGGCATGCTTTCTCTTCAAAAGACCTGAAAAGGGTAGCTAAATAAAACTGCCCCTAAATGGCGCATCCAGGTTAGACCTGTCTGAAGAACAGTTATCCACCTACCTGCTTATCTGAATAAACTTCAACAAGGTGTCTTTATTCCTCCCATAGGGAAGGCATCAGAGAGAGACTCTCAAAGATCTCCTACCTAAAGTGATTTAATCTGGACCAAGCATTTGTACTGTGGTTCAACATCTCCTTAAGGGGGAACAGCCTCAGGTAGGCCATTCTGTGTACAGACACACAGACACACACACACACATTCAAATATGTATGTGTATGTGGTAGGAGTCCTGCATTTAGTCTAAATGCTTGTTAGTTGACATCTGTTTAATCGACCATATGAGATTGACATATGCAGATGGTCGACAGGTGTGCGAGGACAAACAACCCACAGGTAGAGAAATATTTCCTTCCCCTGGAGATTGTGCAGCCTCCGAATTATATATACAATTAGCAGTGGGTGGGTGTTGGGGGGGTGCAGGGAGGCCCCCTGCAAAAAAAAAAAAATGTTATTTGTTTTTTTTACTCTTTTCTGTTTTAGGGAAATTGTATGTGCAGAGGTTCTTTCTTGGCACATGCGTGGTACTGTGTCATCGTTGTTTTTTTCGACCTTTTGTGGGTGATGGTTCCAATGTCAACATAGGAGTTACTCCATTAAAGTAAGTTGACACACGCATACATACATATACACATACAAAAAAATATATATGTGGCCCTGAATCCTAGACAAGGTGTCAGTCTAGTCAAAACTGTAGTGGGTCACAAAGATGCCAACTCCAGAGTTCTGAACACTTAGGTTCAAAGGTTCATACTAGGCTATCTGCCCCTAGGGCATTTATAAGCCTAGCCAGAGTGTGTTTGGCTTTCGCCACCCATTTTAAATTAATTTTGCTATGCCCTTTTTCGAGGTTAGTATACTGTGCCTCTGTCTAACAGTGACACAGAAGTGATACCCGGGGTAAACCTATGATCCCCCATCCACTCATCAAGATTCCTCTTGAAGAGATTCAATGAGGGACTCTGCCTAACCTGGACTGGGATTTTATTCCAGAGTGAAGGGAGCCTCTGGGGTATGAATCTGTCCCTCCAGCATGTCCTATTTATTTCAGTGCTGAGGTTCAAGTCTCGAGCGCGTAGCTCGATGGGATTTGGATTTTCTGAGGTGCAGCATGTCCATTAATTCCGGGTTGGACATGGCTTTATACGTCAGGCACAGATCGCCTCTGAGCAGGCGGTATGCCACTGAGTAGAGCTGGAGTTTCTTTAACCGGGCAGCATATGGCATCTGTTTGAGCCCTTTGATCCTCTTGGTGAGGTACTTTTGGGGTCTTTCCAGTTGCTGCAGGTGTCTGGTAAGGTACATCCCAAAAGGGGCATTGTACTCAATTATGGGCCTGATGAGGGATGAGTAAAGAGGCACGATGACCTCCCCTGATCTAGATGTGAATCCCTTCATGATTAGGTGGGCTATATAAAATGTTTTTCTAACCACTTTGACCACGTAGTTGTCAAATGAGAGATTGCTATCAACTTGGGTCCCCAGGTCCCTAAGTTACTTCTTCTGTACTTAATGGATTACCACCCATGTGGTAATTTGTGGGCACTTTGTTTTTGCCAAAGGGGATGACTATACACTTTTGGCATTTAGCTTGAGGCCATGGCTCTGGCACCAGTTGTCTGTTTCTATGAGGCCCTTTTGGAGGATGCTTGTGTCGGCTGGAGAGTCGATTATAGCGCCCAGTTTGCAGTCATCTGCGAACTTGGTCAGCCACAGTCCTTCCGTGTTGGCCTGTACCTCCGAGAAATATATACCGAACAGGAGAGGTCCCAGGACTGAGCCTTGTGGGATGCCACTTGTAACTGGTTTGGAGTCTGACATGGCTCCAGCAATTCTAACCATGTGGGTTCTGTCCTTGAGCCAGTTTGCAACCCATCTAGTGACATAGGGTTTTATATTTAAGCTGGTGAGCTTATCTATAATGCCCGAGTGGGGCATTGTATCGAAGGCTTTTGCGAGGTCCAGGTAGGCTGTGTGGACCACCTTCCCTCGTCAATGGCCTTGGTGACTGTTTCAAAGAAATCGACCAGGTTTAAGAGGCAGGATCTGCCCTTAACAAAGCCGAACTGGGTAGGATCCAGTGTCTGTAGGTCCCCAATATCTTTATTTATGAGGTCCATGATGATCCTTTCCATAGCTTTGCAGACCAAGCTAGTCAGGCTTATGGGGCGATAGTTTCCAGGATCCGTTGAGGCACCACCTTTGTGGAGAGGGACCACTGTTGCTGTACGCCACTCTTTGGGTACATATCCTGTGGTAAGGCTGAGATTGAACAGTAGTTTTATGTTTGGGTTTAGCTCTTCTTGGAGTTCATGTAGGACGCAGCCTGGGACACCGTCTGGTCCCATTGATGCTGTGTTTTTTGCTTTGGAGAGGGCAGTTCTTACCTGAGCATCTAAGATGTCAGGGGGGCAAGCACTCTGTTGGGATAGATATTTGCCCTTTGGGTGGGGAGGGGGGGGGGAGAGAAGCTTGCGCTGAACCGGTCAGCTAGGATGTTGGCAATGTCTGTGGGTTCGGTGTATTTTTTGATATTTTGGACTAATTCTGAGCATATCTGGGAATTCCCACCCAGGTTCCTAACATAACTAAAGAAAGCCTTGTGATTATCCTTAGTGTTCTGTGCAATTTTTCTCTCGAAGCTGGCCTTAGACGATTTTATGAGTGCCCGTAGTTTTTTGCTAACACTGATCAGAGTTGCCTTCCCTTTTTTGGATTTTGCTCTATCATGTAGTAGCTTCCTCCTTCTATTGTATAGTTTGTTTATGGCTGGGGTCCACCAGACAGGACGTCTGCCTTTGGAGGATTGAGTCTTGGTTTTATTTGGGATTGCATTATCCATGCATTCCTGAAGGTGATCATATAATGAGTTTATAAAGGATTCTGTGGTCTGGGCCGTATTTTCCACAGGCCCGGGGGCTTTGAAGGATTCCACCTCGGTTTTGAGGAGTGTGAAATTTGCTTTAGAGAAGTTTTTCACTGTGGTTTTGTGGGCAGGGGTTGGGGTCGGGATGTGAATATCCAGTGAGATTAGTTTATGGTCTGATCTTACCAGTGAGGGATACACTTCTGGTCTGGAGCATAGAGTCCCCATGTTGGTGATGATCAGGTCCAGTATGTTTTCCCCTCTTGTGGGAGTGGTAACAAGTTGTTCCATAGCATTTGAGTTTATAAATTCTAGGAACCTTTGAGCTAGGGTGTTGGAGCTAGAGTAATGCTCCCAGTCTATGTTTGGGTAGTTGAAGTCGCCCAATATAATACTTTTTCTTTGAACCCACAATTACATAGGAAAAGTTTCTTCAGTGCTCAAACCACTAGAAAGGACTGAAAGCTGGACACACGAGATGAAGAGTTTTGCACTTTAAGCTCCAACACTGCAGATGATGCAACCTCTCACCAACAATGTTCAGGACATCAGACTCTTTTTCTAACAAGGTGGTGAAATACTGTGGTCTCTTAGCCCTCTGATATTGAAAGGAGATCTAAGAGAGTCAGCCAAAGGATGCCTGGGCAGGTTCTTGCACCACTGAAATGGAAGTGTATCCATAACATCCACTTTATGGGAGCTGCAGGAGTTGAGTCCAAGTGCTTTCAGGCTGCATTTATGTCGATTACTTTCCCCCTAGGGAGGATGATCTAAGATTCCTCCTCCTTCTCCCACCACACATATTCATTAAACCATTATTTGGGGGAGGAAGGGGGGGCCATAGGCAACTTCTACTGAAAACATCACAGGTTTTAAGAATTCTCTCAGAGGTGGAGGTATCTGGGGGTGAAAAAACTGCCAGGAAAGGATAAATCACTATCCTTATACATTGAAAAAAATGCTCCCCCTCCCCGTATCCTCAGAATCCTTACAGGATCCTGAGAGAAAAGGGATACACCTGCCCCTACAAGTAGCTCCCACAAGGACAAACTTGTGCACAAAGTACTAGGATTGAGTATGCAACTGACCATGCAAGTGTAATGTGACAAGGATCCAACACTAAGGGAACCAGCTTATCATGAGAGTTTCTGGGACAAGACAGGTCCATACTGGCATCAGACCAAGTACCCTAATGATGAGAAATGTGAACAGGTTCCCATCAGACTTTAAATATTTTCCTGAAGTTGAAGTCCTGCACCGTTAGCCCTGGTACAATTCAATGTGGAACATTGTTTGGGCAACTGCAACCTACTGAGCCTGAACCTAGGGGAGACCTAGGGAAAATGGTCTTGCCCCAAATAACAGTGATCTGTGGTTCAGTAGCTTGAGGGGCCACCCCTGAGTCAGGCCCATCACATGCATGGTCCAACTCCTCAGAATGCATCCTCCTAGGTCAACAGCTTGGGATGCACATTTTCCAGGTCCCTCATTATGTATCGAAGCAGAAGAGAAGTGCATGAGTGTGTGCTAGTTCAGAACAAGCTCTCCATATGCATAGACCACATACATGGCTGTTTCTGAAAACAGACTCACTTCAAAGGGAAGCTTGAAACAGATGTATCCTCTGGTTCTCTAGCCTTCTAACAGTGTTCCAGCAGAGACCTGGGGCCAAAGGTGATGTATAATGTTTGCAACTGGGATTGTGTGAATATGGTTTGTTTTCATTTATATGAATGTATGATTGCCTATGTCATACGTGATAATTTAATAATGATATTTCTAGTTTGAAAAATAACGTGGATGATTCTTTCTTCATGGTTCAGATGCTAAGTATAAAATTATGTGAGCTGATTTTTTTTTTTTTTTGGGGGGGGTCAAAGCAATGACATACATTGCTTTACAAATGAGGAATAGATTAGCAGATAAAAACACTGTAGCCTTATGGAATGTTGTACATCACTGAGAAAATATTACGGCATGTAACTGGGATACTCTCCTGGCAAAGGTAACACATGAATACCTCCATTCCAAGTCAGAAAGTCTAAGGGAACTAAAATGACTGGTTCATATGAAGGCTTTGTAAACTTCTCTAAAAACAAAATTAAGATCACAATGAGGAATAATCCCATTCTTAAAATGTTAAGATCTAGCAATACCTTCAAAAGCAAATTGACTGCATTAAAAGAAGCCAAAGTCATTTCCCTGGGGATGCAGGAATGCAGAGAACAGAAGAATGCACTTTAATGAACAAATAAGCAAATGACACACACAATCAAGTTTCTTCAGAAAAGTCTAAGTGCAGAGCAAACAAACCTTCCTCCTGACACCAAAAGGTACATCTTTTCCGTTTCACAAGACAATGTTTTCAAGCCCCCTGCAGAACCTGAAGCACATCAGAGAAAAACAAGGTCTCAGCTAGTATCTCAATATTTCATAGCATCATAGTTCAATAGCCCTGGGCCCCTGTGTGCAGACCATATGGCCATCAAGGAGTTTAGATTCCTCAGCATACATTTTAACCACTTATCCAGTCATCCAACTTTAAACACTTGGACTTCTTACGCAAGCCTGGGTTGTAATGTTAACTTTTTCAACAGTCTAGGCATGGGCTGTATAATAGATCTATTCCTCTTTGTTGTGTGATTTACAGTAATACAAAACTTAGCTTTCATATGTTTGAGTTCTGTGATTCTTTGACCCCCACCCAGGTCTGGCAGTGTTCTGAAGCATCTTCATTAAATGCCCAGTAAAGTATGCAAAAGTAACAGTATAAAGGTCCACTGCTCTCATATCTTAACTCTGTATTTTATTCTGAAGTGCTGTGATGAGTCTTGTGATTTTATTTCTTTTATAGATTCCAATGTGCTTATCTGTGTTTGAGTAAAAGGCAAAACCTTATATTGTGCTAAGTGACAGGCCTCATCAGAGTTTTATAAAGGATAGCCGACAAAGTAGGCTCTAAGTAAGCAGGTAAATAAGTAGAATGCAAAGCGCCATTCCAGTGCCTTTCTGTTTCTCTGTTCTTTGTGTCTGCACTGCCCCCACTGAGACATTAAGCTGCAGTTTCTGAAACAGCTCTCCAATATTAGCTTTACTTGACTGTGCCCCCACTGAGACATTAAGCTGAAGTTTCTGAAACAGCTCTCCAATATTAGCTTTACTTGACTGTGCCCCCACTGAGACATTAAGCTGAAGTTTCTGAAACAGCTCTCCAATATTAGCTTTACTTGACTGTGCCCCCACTGTGACATTAAGCTGAAGTTTCTGAAACAGCTCTCCAATATTAGCTTTATTTGACTGGACCCCTCTCTAGCTAGCATGCTTCTTCTTCCTGCTTTCCCAATCCTCCCACCCTTTTCCTGTTGTGGTTTTATGAGGTTGTCTCTCTTGCCTCCTACCCTTACGGTAATCTTATTTCCAAAGTCCCTTCCTCCCCTCTTTCACTGCTTTTGACTGTTACACCTCTGGGAAGCAAGAACCTGACTCCCTTCAGCTTTTCTATTGTAATAGGTGAATTACAATTTAGTTTTTGTAAAGTGTTGAGGCTTAAAGGTATACAGGTTCATAGGTAGGTACTAGGCTATCTGCCCGAGGGCATTTACATGCCTAGCCAGAGTGTGTCGGCTTTCGCCACCCCATTGATTAATTAACTGATCATCTGTCAAGCAGAGCCAATGAAGTGATCCCAGGGGTGTATTTTCTGTTACCCATCCACTCGTCAAGGTTTCTCTTGAAGAGTTTTAGTGAGGGGCTCTGCCTGATATAGTTTGGAATTTTGTTCCAAAACATGGGGAGTCTCTGTGACAGGAATCTATCCCTACAGCATGTTCTATTTATTGTTGTGGCAAGGTCTAGCTCACTAGAGTGCATGGCTCGCAGTGACTTGGATTTCTTTAGGTGGAGCATGTCCATCAATTCTGAGTTGGACATGGCTTTGTAAGTCACGCAGAGATCCTCTCTGAGTAAGCAATATGCCACTGAGTACAGCCGGAGTTTTTTCAGTCGGGCTGCATAGGACATACAAAATAACAAAAAAAGCACAGCTCAGGAGCAGGTCTTTCGTTTAATACGAGGACTTTAAGCGCTTTTCGTTTGCACCAAAGCAAACTTCTTCAGAAGTAAAAAATTAGTTACACACATCGTATTTAAAACCAAAGTGGAAGTGATGGTTTAAACCACACCTTTAAGGCAACATTGTAGCTTAAAGCTATACACAAATACTAAGCATCAAAAACAGTAACATTGTAACTTCCAAAACAAATAATGGAAAAAATTAAACTGGAGTAATTAAATATATATATATGTCTGTGTGTGTGTGTGTGTGTGTGTGTGTGTGTGTGTGTGTGTGTGTGTGTGTGTGTATATATATATATATATATATATATATATATAAACCAATGATTTGTAATTTATACTAAAAAAGTTATGCTATATTATATTGTCTAACGATCCATAACAATTAAAAAACTCAAAATTGTATACATAATATAAGTATTCAGTATAAACAGAATACCACAAGAAAAAACATTTGTATACTCAAACCAGATAATTACCAAGAAAACCATGCTTTACATAAAATCAAGGTGTGCGTATTAATGTACACATTTGTACAACTTCACTTGTTTTTTAAAAACATTGCATGTTTTGAAACATTTTGAAACATTCAAAACACCTTGAAATAGGGCAAAATATTGAGATGACTATATTTAAAATAACTATGTGGCACAAATGCCACTTTTCCATCATCTGTAGTTTTTTTAAGTTGGGCTGCATAGGACATATGTTTGAGGCCAGTAAACCTCTTGGCGAGGTACTTTTGTGGTCTTTACAGCTGTTGGAAGTGTCTTGTGAGGTACATCCCAAATGGGGCATTGTACTCTAGGATGAGTCTAATGAGTGACGAGTAGAGGGGCACTATAACCTCTTTATTTCTAGATGCGAACCCTTTAGTAATTAGATGGGTCACATGGAAGGATTTCCTAACTACTTTGGCAATATGATTGTCAAAGGAGAGATTACTATCTACCTGGGTCCCCAGATCTCTTATTACCTCTTCTGTATTAAGGGGGCTGCCATCTATGTGGTAATTCGTGGGTGTTTTGTTTTTCCCAAACGGGATGACTATGCATTTTTTGGTATTTAGCTTGAGGCCATGACTTTGACACCAGGTGTCCATCTCAGTAAGGCCCTTTTGGAGGATGTCCGTGTCAACTGGAGAGTCAATTATGGCTCCCAGTTTGCAGTCATCGGCGAACTTGGTTAGCCATAGTCCTCCTTTGTTTGCCTGTATTTCTGAGAAGTATATGTCGAACAGTAGGGGTCCCAGGACCGAGCCTTGCGGGACACCACTTGTGACTGATTTAGAGTCGGACCTGGAGCCCACTATTCTTATTGTGTGAGTTCTGTCTGTAAGCCAGTTAGCAACCCATCTCGTGACATAGGGGTTTATGTTCAGGCGGGTGAGTTTTTCTGTAATACCTGAGTGGGGAATGGTGTTGAAAGCCTTGGCGAGGTCAAGGTAGGCTGTGTGAACCACCTTTCTCTCGTTTATGGCATTGGTGACTGTCTCGAAGAAGTCAACCAGGTTTAGTAGGCATGATCTGCCCTTAAAAGTCGAACTGGGTCGGGTCAAGTGTCTGGAGGTTCCCAATGTCTTTGTTAATGAGTTCCATGATGATGCACTCCATAGCCTTGCAGACCAGGCTAGTCAGGCTTATGGGGCAATAGTTACCAGGGTCAGTTGTGGCCCCCTCCATTGTGGAGAGAAATAACCGTTGCTGTGAGGCATTCTATGGGCACGTAGCCTATGGAGAGGCTGAGGTTGAACAGCGTGTTTAGGTGGGGGGTTAGTTCGTTCTGTAGTTCATGCAAGACGCAGCCTGGGACACCATCTGGTCCCATTGACGCTGTGTTTTTGGCTTTTGAAAGGGCTGTTTTCACCTGTGCGTCTGATTTTTGGGACACTACACTTTTCTGGTATTGTTGGGGGCCCTTTTGGAGGTGAGAGGGGGGGTGGGGTTTGCACTGAATGCATCTGCCAGGATGTTGGCAATATCAGTAGGTTCAGTATATTTTGTGCTATTTTGCACTAGTTCAATGCATAGCTGCGAGTTGCCACTTAGATTCTTAACATAGCTAAAGAAGGCTTTGTGGTTATCTTTTAGATCCTTGGCTATTTTTCTTTCGAAGTTAACCATGGAAGATTTCATGACAGACCTTAGTTTCTTACTGATACTGATCAGAGATGTCTTTCCTTATTGGAATTTGCTTTTTTTCTGAACTATTTCCTCCTTCTATTGTACAGCCTGTTTATGGCAGGGGTCCACCAAACTGGTTTCCTTCTCTTAAAGGAGTGAGTCTTAGTTTTGCTAGGGATGGCATGATCCATGCATCCTTGTAGGTGCTCAGAGTGCATTTGTAAAGGTTTCTGCATCTTGGCCAGCGTTACCTCTAGAGTGGGGGCTGTGAAATCTACCACCTCTGTCTTAAGAAAGGTGAAGTTTGCTTTAGAAAAGTTTTTTACTGTGGTTTCCTTAGTTGGGGGTGGTGGTGGGGTGTGGACATCCAGAGTGATTAGTTTATGGTCTGATCTACCCAGTGAAGGGTTGACCTCCGGTGTGGAACACCTGTCGCCCATGTTGGTGATGACCAGGTCCAATATGTTTTCACCTCTGGTAGGGGAGTTTACCAGCTGATCCAGGGCATTTGAGTTGATGAATTCCAGGAAGCGCTGGGCCTGGGAGTTTGTACTCGAGTAGTTTTCCCAGTGAATGGTAGGGTAATTGAAATCGGCCAATATCAGGGTGTTAGGTAGGACCTTCATGTTTTCCAGTGTCTCCAGAAAGATGGAGTGGTGGTCCTGGGTCATGGAGGGTGATCTGTAGCAGGCCAAAATTTGCAATGTAGATTTGCCCGATGTTAGTTGCACATGGATGATCTCAGAGGTATCATGCTGTGCCACTAACCTGGAGGTATAGGTATCCTTGATGAATATGGATACACCCCCTCCTTTTGTGTTTCGGTCTGTGTTCTGTGGCCGAAACGTGTGGTATGAGTTGTAGCCCGGTACTGCTGGGGTGCTCTCTGGAGCCTTGAACCAGGTTTCAGTTACTGCATAGATGTCAACGTTCTCCATACTGAGGAGTACTTCGAGCGCGTGCATTTTGAGATTTAAACTTCTGGCGCTGAGTAGCATTAACCCTCAGTTTTTTGTTAATTGCGCTGTTTACGGAGGTGGGTTTGACTTTTGAGCCTTGCCTAAAAAAGGCACTATGGGGGCACAAGAGCCTTGGCCAGTATTCGAAAGCCTAGGGGTGACAGGTGCAAGACGTCACTTGCGAAGCAACGGGGCTTGTTGAGCATGTCGTCCCAGGCTGACA
Source organism: Protopterus annectens (assembly GCF_019279795.1). Lineage (NCBI taxonomy): Eukaryota > Metazoa > Chordata > Ceratodontiformes > Protopteridae > Protopterus > Protopterus annectens. Next base: position 936,810,653 of record NC_056733.1, on the reverse strand, counting down.
GACACTGGATCTCCTTTGAATGACACCAGAAGCTTAGCTAATTGTTGAAATGGATCATTTTTTCTTTATACTGAGGTATCATTCATGGTGAGAGCAGGATGCTACTCAGGGTCAGGGTCATACCAGCCTGGGCTACATGATCAGAGAGCTCTTCCATATCTCTTTTCATGTAGTCCAGGGAGGTACGTCTCAGGTCATTCACACCAACATGAACAATGACAGAGTCATATTTCTACTTGTTCTGGAGTGACCTGAGTGCTTGTTATGTGGTGGATTCTGGCTCCGACAGGTAGCTAACAGTAACCTTTTGCTTGTCCAGCCTAGTGAGAGGGACGTCAGTGTGTCTGACTATAGAGTCACCTATTACTAGTGTGTTAGGTATGTTATTTCGCCTTAAAGGCTGTGATTGTGTGGCACAATGATTTTGTGTTTTATACGCTGTCTGGTTTGTGTTGGGAGATGCAGGTTGTTTGGTTGTCTGCTTTGGAGGTCTCTGATGCTTTTGCAGGTTTTTATTTAGAGCCGAGTATGATTTTGTGTATAGGTTCATAGGTTCATACTAGGCTATCTGCCCGAGGGCATTTACAAGCCTAGCCCATAGTTTTGTGGCTTACACCACCCCTTTAGTTTGGAGAAACTATGCCCATTATTTTGCTGTGCCTCTGTCGAGCAGTGACACTGAGGTAACCCCTGGGGTGTATCTGCGATCTCCCATCCATTGGTCAAGATTCCTCTTGAACAAGGCCAGCGAGGTGCTCTGCCTCACATAAACCGGGATTTTGTTCCACAGCATAGGGAGTCTTTGGGTGATGAATCTATCCCTCCAGCACGTCCTATTAATAACCGTGTCGAGGTTTAAGTCTCCCGCCTGTGGCTCTCAGGGATCTAGATTTTTGAGATGAAGCATGTTCATCAAATCTGGGTTTGACATGGCCTTGTATGTCAGGCACAGGTCACCTCTGAGCAAGCGGTAAGCAACTGAATATAAATGGAGTTCTTTTAGTCGGGCAGCATAAGACAGATTTTTGAGACCCTTTATCCTTTTGGTGAGGAACTTTTGTGGCCTCTCCAGCTGCTGCAAGTGTCGGGTCAGATACATTCCGAATGGGGCATTGTACTCAATCATTGGTCTGATGAGTGATGAGTATAGGGAGACTATGACCTCCCTTGATCTAGATGTTAATCCCTTCATGATAAGGTGGGCAATGTAGAAGGTCTTCCTAACTACTTTAGCAATATGAGTGTCGAATGAAAGGCTACTGTCAACCTGGGTTCCCAGGTCCCTGATAACTTCTTCTATGATCAGGGGATTGCCACCTATATGGTAGCTAGGGGTAACCTTGTTTTTCCCTAAGGGTATGACTATGCATTTCTTGGCATTTAACTTTAAGCCATGGCTCTGGCACCAGTTATCCGTTTCTGTGAGACCCTTCTGAAGGATATCTGTGTCAGATGTGTTTTCGACTACGCCCAGTTTGCAGTCATCTGCAAACTTTGTCAGCCATAACCCTCCTGTGTTTGCTTGTACTTCAGAAAAGTAGATGCCAAACAAGAGTGGGCCCAGGACTGAGCCCTGTGGGACACCACTTGTGACAGGCTTTGAGTCTGACATGGCGCCAGCAACTCTGACCCTGTGGGTTCTGTCACTCAGCCAGTTTGCAACCCATCTTGTAATGTATGGGTTTACATTTAAGTTGATGAGTTTTTCAATGATACCCGAGTGGGGTATTGTATCAAAGCCTTCGCCAGGTCTAGGTAGGCTGTATGGACTGCCTTTCCTCGTCAATGGCCTTGGTGACTGTTTCGAAGAAGTCAACCAAGTTTAAAAGGCATGATCTGCCTTTGACAAAGCCAAACTGGGTTGGATCCAAAGTCTGCAAATTCCCTATGTCTTTATTCATGAGATCCATTATGATCCTCTCCATGGCTTTACAGATAAGGCTTGTCAAGCTAATGGGATGGTAATTTCCAGGGTCGGTGGAGGCACCACCTTTGTGGAGTGGGACCACAGTGGCTGCGCCACTCCCTGGGTACATATCCGGAGGTGAGACTAAGACTAAACAGCTGTCCTAACTGTGGGTTTAATTCCTCGTTGAGTTCGTGGAGCACACAGCCGGGGACACCATCAGGTCCCATGGATGCTGTGTTCTTTGCCTTGGAGAGAGCAGTTCTCACCTGGGCGTTAGAGATGTTTGGGGCTACAATCATTTGGTATAGATATCTCTCCTTTAGGGGAGAGGAGAAGTTTGCACTGAACCTGTCAGCCAGTATGTTGGCAATGTCTGTAGGATCAGTAATCTTCACATCATTCTGAACTAATTCTGAGCATATCTGGGAGTTTCCTCTTAGGTTTCTGACATAGCTAAAGAATGCCTTATGGTTGTCTTTAGAGTCCTTAGCTATTTTTTTCTCAAAATTAGCTTTGGATGATTTTATGAGAGCTCTTAGCTTTTTACTTATAGTGATCAGCGGTGTCTTACCTTTTAAGGATTTTGCTCTATCTTGTAGTAGCTTTCTCCTTTTGTTGTAGAGTTTGTTTATGGCTGGGGTCCACCAGACTGGACGCTTGCCTTTGGTACAAAGAGTCTTTGTTTTGCTTGGGATTGCCTGATCCATGCAGCCCTGTAGGTGCTGGTAGAAGGCATTTGTAAGTGATTCAGCGGTTTGAGTAATGTTTACCGGCTCGGGGCCTTAAAGGAGACCACACTAGTCTTTAGAAGTGTGAAGTCGGCTTTCGAGAAGTTCTTTACTGTGGTCTTTTCATTTCGGTGGGGGCGGGATAAGGACCTCCAGCGAGATTAGTTTGTGATCTGATCTCACCAGTGAGGGGTATACTTCTGGTGTTGAACATTGTGCTCCCATGTTCGTGATGATGAGATCAAGTATGTTTTCTCCTCTTGTGGGGATGGTGACTAGTTGTTCCATGGCATTTGAGTTTATGAATTCCAGGAACTTTTGGGCTAGAGTGTTTGGGCTTGAGTAGTGTTCCCAGTCTATATTAGGGTAGTTGAAGTCACCTAGTATGATGGTGTTTGGAGATACATTTATCCTCCAGTGTTTTCAGGAAGGCCATGTGAGGTTCCTGAGTTTGAGGGTGGCCTGTAACATGCTACAAATTGCAGAGCAGTCTTGCCTATGGTTAATTGCACCTGGATGGTTTCTGATGCATCGTGCGTTGCCACCAATCTTGAGGTGTGGGTGTCCTTGATGAATATGGATACCCCCCCTCCTTTCTTGGTATTGTCCGGATTTTGGGGCGGAGCATGATATGAGGTAAAACCTGATAGTGCTGGGGTGCTCTCAGGAGCCTTGAACCAGGTTTCTGTCACAGCACAGACATCGATGTTCTCCATACTGAGAAGGGCCTCGACTGCATGCATCTTGAGGTTGAGACTTCTGGCATTGAGCAGCATTACCCTTAGTTTTTTTTCTTTGTTGTGTTCTAGGGTGGTAGGTTTAGAATTTGAGCCTTGCCTAAAAAAGGCACTATGGGGGTGGCAAGAGCCTTAGCCAAAATACGGAATCCCATGGGTGACAGGTGCAAGCCATCCCTTGCGAAGCAGCGTGGCTTGTCCAGCATGTCATCCCAGGCAGACAGACATTGGATCCCCTTTGAATGACACCAGAGTTTAAGCCAATTGTTAAAGCTGATCATCTTATCTCTGTATTGTGGCATCATTCTTGGTGAAGGTAGGATACTGCTCAAGGTCAGGGTCATACCTGCTTGGGCTACATAATCAGAGAGCTCCTCTATGTCTCTTTTCATGTAGTCCAAGGAGGTACGTCTCAGGTCGTTTACACCAGCGTGGACAATGATTGAGTCGTACTTGTACCTGCTGTTGAGAGACCTGAGTGCATGCGTTATGTGGCAGATTCTAGCACCCGACAGGCAGCTTACTGTGACCTTCTCCTTACGCAGTCTGGTGAGCGGGACGTCAGTGTGTCTGACTATGGAGTCACCAATGACTAGTGTGTCTGGCATTGTGTTTGGCCTTAAGGGCTGTGACTGCTTGACACTCTGACTGTGTGGTCTATGTGTTGCAGGTGTTGTGTTCTGAGGTGGTAGTTGTTTGGGTGTCTGCTTTGGTGGCCTCTGCTGTTTTGGTAGATTTTTGATCAGAGCCTCCGAGTATGTCTTTGTGCGTTTATGTGTATGATTTGAGGTTGTGATGGTGTTATGTGAGACTGGGTCTGTAGTGTGTGTGGTTACCTTCTCCTCCTGTCTGGTCTTGCCAGTCCTATGTTGAGAGAGCTCAGCCTCCAGTTTGGCCGTATAGTTGCATCTCTCGCATGTATTTGTGTTTTGTGGGAGGAGGAGAGGGTTGTCTGTGTACATGAGGCAATTGTAACATTGCCTCAATATTCCCAGGTTCACCAGCTGAGCAGGAGAGGATATTAGCAACTGATCCCTCGACATGCTAGAAGGAATAGACAGAAAAACTTAAAAAAAAGGTTCTGGGGGATGTGGGTGACCGAGAAATGGGGTTTGCTTTTTTGGGGTACTTTCTATAACAAGAGTGCTGTATCGAGGTGATAAGTACTGTAGGAGCAAGTGCTTGGCTATACAGATAGAGAATAGACTACTTGGGAGTCAAGTAGAGATAATTTATAGTTATAGGATACACTAAATAGAACCGTAGTATACTTTGAGGAAGGTAGTTTTAAGGGAAAATTTGAAGAGTGGACTTTAGGTAGCCCTAATAGTTGAAAACTGATTAACGGCTGCCCTAGTGTGCAATGGTAGCAGCTCTAAATCGTAAGCTAAAGCGTGCTTTATAGCAGGGGGCTGGAAAAGACAGAAAATGACCCAAAATGGCCAATAAACTACAAGTTACTGCCTTAAACCACTCCTCTGAGGACAAACAGGCAGCTCAGTACTCCCCACTCTCACTGGTGAGTAAAGAAACTTCCCCCTGACCAAACAAGGAAAATGGAGAAACACAGGAACCAAGACAAAGCCCAGGGATCAGCAAAATCTGATCTCTGGAACAAACTATTAGGAAAGTATGGAAAACAAGAGTATTTTTTTTTTTTCAAGTTTTTTTTCAGATAGGCAGAAAATACAATAAATGCTGTGTTTTTCGACTAATTGCTATCAAAAGCTAGTACACTTGAGTGTATTAGCCTGTTTAACTTTTAAGCAAAACTTAAACAAGCAAGTGCAACAAACAATTCAAGCTATTAAAAACAGTAAAAACAGGTAATAACAGAATAAAACAGGCAGAAATAGCAATCGAAGGGTTAAAAAGTCGAAAATGCAGAAAAAATACTTAGAATCTGGAAAGTTTGTCTTTTCTGGTCTCTGCTGCTCTAGGAACTCTGCTGGACACCACGAGGAGCTGTGCTGAGTTCTCTATAGCCAGAAAAGCCCACCAAAGCGTGCTTTATAGCAGGGGGCTGGAAAAGACAGGAAATGACCCAAAATGGCCAATAGACTACAAGTTACTGCCTTAAACCACTCCTCTAAGGACAAACAGGCAGCTCAGTACTCCCCACTCTCACTGGTGAGTAAAGAAACTTCCCCCTGACCAAACAAGGAAAATGGAGAAACACAGGAACCAAGACAAAGCCCAGGGATCAGCAAAATCTGATCTCTGGAACAAACTATTAGGAAAGTATGGAAAACAAGAGTATTTTTTTTTGTTTTTTTCAAGTTTTTTTTTTTTTTTTTCAGATAGGCAGAAAATATGTGTATTTTTTGCCAGTGCTGTTTTAGTAGGTCTGTGTGCGGCTGTAGGTGTGGTGCAAGTGTTAACCTTCTCCTCTTGACTGTTTGTTCCAGTCTTGGGTCGAGACAGCTTAGTTTCCAGTTTGGTTGTATAACTGCATCTCTCGCATATGTTAGTGTTTTGTGGTAGGAGGAGAGGGTTGTCTGTGTACATGAGGCAGTTGCAACATTGCCTCAGGATACCCAGATTCACCAGCTGGACTGGAGAGTACACCTGAAATTGCCCTTTGGTCATGTCTGAACCCTAGGGTGAGCTGCTTAGTCGCTTGGTTGGTGAGAGGTGAATAAAGAGCCTTGCCCTGCTGGGCAATCAGTGTCAGGGTATATTAGTGCTTGCTATTAGGTCTGAGCAAGTGCTGGGCTGTAGGATGCTTTTTGAGTGCTTAGGTTGAGAGTTAGACTAGCTTCAAGGGAAAAACTGAAGAGGAGACTTAGTGGAGCCGGGAATAATTTAACTGTAGCTAACCGGCGCTGCCAGGTGGGCAAAATTGTGCAAGCACGGTTTTTATAGTAGGGAAATGAAAGAGATAGAAATTATCCCAAAATGGCCAATAAACTACTAACTTCTGGGCTGGAACCACTCCTTCAGGTACAGATAGGTTGCTCAAAGCTCCCCTCTCTCACAGGTGAACAGAGAAACTTCCTTCTATCCAAGTAAGGTATGGGTAACTCAGAAACTAGTATCACAGCCCTGAATTCAGCACTAGCCTGAAAACTGGACTATACTAGCTTAGAAAGGCGGGAAACAAGGAATTTTTTTTTTTTTTTTTTTTTAAAGATAAGGCAAAAACAGTAAAAAATACACTTAAAACAGCTTTAAACGACTACAAACGATCAGAAAAGGCTATCGCACTTTAGTGTGTAGCCTACAACAGTTAAATTATTTAAACAAAAAACAACTTTTTAAAAGTGCAGGCAGTCAAATATGTACAATATGTGAAAAAACATGCTTTTAAATAACAGTAAATGCTGGATAATCTGCATTTAGGTGGAAAACAGTTAAGTACAGCAAGAAAGTATAGAAAACTGATACTTAATACTCCAAAGTCTCTCTTCTAAGCTAGAAGGCTTGTATCAGTTTAAGGCTTTCTAGTGCTACCCAGTAGGTTAGTTACAGAAAAGAGGGGAAACAAGCGCAGATGTGGTCTTTTAAACCAGAAAGTTGAAAGAGACGGGCAAACTGTCCAAATGGTCAATAAACTACAATTTCTGGGCCAAGAACCTCTCCTCTCGTGGGAGACAGGCTACCTAGTGCTTACCACTCCCACTGATAAGCTAGAAGGCTTTCCTCCAACACAGAAAGGCTTGTGGGGCTCAGAAGCTTACCAACAGTTCTGGATACAACAACTCTGTATCTGGACCAGGCTAGTTACAGGAAAGGTGGGAAACAAGCGCGAGTGCGGCTTTAAAACCAGAACATTGTAAGAGATGGAAAAAAACTACCCAAACAGGCAATAGCTACAATTTCTGGGCCAGGAACCACTCCTCTTGTGGTAGATAGGCTACCTAATGCTCACCACTCCCACTGATAAGCTAGAAGGCTTCCCTCCAACAAAGAAAGGCTTGGGGGGCTCAGAAGCTTACAAAGAGTCCTGGATGCAGCAAATCTGTACCTGGACTAGACTAGTTACAGGAAAGGCGGGGAACAAGTACAAACGCAGGCTTTTAAGCCAGCAAGTTGAAAGAGATGGAAAACTGCCCAAATGGCCAAATAAACTACAATTTCTGGGCCAAAACTTACTCTTCCCGTGGAGGATAGGCTACCTAATTCTTACCACTCCCACTGATAAGCTCGACTGCTTCCCTCCAACACAGTAAGGCTTGGGGGGCTCAGCAGCTTACTAACAATCGTGGATACAGCAACTTTGTAACTGGATGAGGCTAGTTATAGGAAAGGCGGAAAACAGGCACAAGTGCGGCTTTCAAACCATAAAGTTGAAAGAGATGGAAAAAAACTGCTTAAAGAGCCAATTGCTACAATTTCTGGGCCAGGGACCACTCCTCTTGTGGTAGATAGGCTACCTAATGCTTACCACTCCCACTGATAAGCTAGAAGGCGTCCCTCCAACACGGAAAGGCTTGGGGGGCTCAGAAGCTTACAAAGAGTCCTGGAAACTGCAAATCTGTACCTGGACTAGACTAGCAACAGGAAAGGCAGGAAACAAGTGCAAACACAGGCTTTTAAATCAGAAGGTTGAAAGAGATGGAAAAGCGTCCCAACAACAGTGAAGGGATCCAGCCAACTGCCACTAGATTGGGCCATAATACCTTGAATCAGCCTTACACTCACACAGTGTTCCAGTCCCAAGCATTTACTGTTTAATTTGGTAATGTTTTGCTTTTACTTTCATTATAGTTTCTATACTAATCACAACTCTCTCCCATAACTGCCAAACAACCCTGTTTGTGTGCTTGCAGTGATAATTTATTTATTTATTTACATTTGTTGACCGGGATAGTCCGACTGGAGTTATTTCCATTTTCAGCGGAGGCCCGGGGAGAAAAGCTCCAAGACAAACAACAGCATTATAACAGTAGTAATAGAAAACAGACATTATACAAATTGATTTATACAAGGATAGAGGACATTTTCATTAGTAAAAGATAATTTCTTGGTTAAGATAGAAAGAGGTGGTAGGTTAATAGTAACATTGAGCAAACAAATAACAATAAAGAAGTTTAAGTTATCCCAGCTTGATACAGTGGCAGACCCAGTTTAGAGCCAGATGTTCTTTAAGTTTGATTTTAAATGCAGTTGGAGAAGAGAGCATTGTAACATCTGCTGGTAGTAGGTTCCAGATTCTGCCAGCAGTGGTAGCAAAGAGGAGGTGACCAGCTGCATTACGGGTTTTTATTGTTTGGATTAGCAGTTTATTTGAGGATCGTAGTAGTATTGCATTGCAATAGGGGGTGATGATATTTTTTAGGGCAGGTGTATTATCAGGATAAAGAAGGATTTTCTTGGCCATAACTAGTAGGTTGAACTGGAGAAGGCTAGGAAGCTCAAGCCAGCCCAGTTGTAAGAGATTTAAACAATGGTGGGTCTTGTAAGGCAAGCCAGTGGCAAACCTGGCAATATGATTATAACAGGTGGAAAGTCTGTTAAGAACGGATTTGTTTACATTTGAGAGAAGGGGAGAAGCATATACAAGAGTAGAGAGTAAATGTGTGCGAGCAATGGTAATTTTAGCAGTAGGGGTTAAGAAGGCTTTTATTCTGTATAGTGACCCCAGTTTTTTGTTGATAGTTTTAATCACTTGGTTCACGTGTAGCTCAAATTTTAGGTTGTTATCAATAATGACACCCAGAAGTTTGGTTGAGGGTTCAGGGGTAATAATTGTCCCATCCTTTGCTTTTACTGTGAAAGTAAAGGTAAAAGATTTTGGTGTGGGAGTGAATAGCAGCAGTTTGTTTTTTTTGGGATTTAGGAACAATCGATGTTCAGTGAACCAACTTTCTATGATATTAAAGGTGGACTGGGTGGAATATTCCAGGGCATCAGGGGATGTAGCTGAGCAGATCAGGGTAGAGTCGTCTGCATATTGGATGCAGTTAACGTTAGGGATGACAGTGTGAAGGTTGTTAATAAAGATGGAGAAGAGAAGGGGTCCAAGTATGGAGCCTTGTGGGACTCCTAAGGTGGTGGGTAGTAGGATGGAGAGCTTATTCTGCCAGATAACAGCCTGTTGCCTCCCACTGAGAGAAGAGGTAAACCATTGAAGGGCTTTGCAGTTGAGCCTATAAGACTGCAGGGTATGAATCATAAGTTGATGATCCACCATGTCAAAGGCCTTAGAAAGATCCAAAAAGAGGGCTGAAGAAATGTGGTTATTGTTACAGTTGGTATTTATGGCATTGGTAAAGGCTAGGAGGGCAGAGGTAGTACTATGATGTGGGCGAAAACCATTTTGGGTGTCAGCTAGGAGGTGATTCAGGAGTAGGTGATCCTTAAGTTGTTTTTGTATCCATGACTTTTGCGAGTGGAGAAAGTATGGCAATTGGTCTGTAGTTAGAGAATTCGGTGGAGGAACCACCTTTATGTTGTGGGATAACATAGGATATCTTCCAGATGGCGGGAATTTTGGCTTCAGCTATGGTCCGATTGATGAGTATTGAGACGGGATATGCAATGGCATCAGCAGATATTTGAAGGTAATCAGCAGGGAGTTGGTCGGTGGAGAGTGTAGTGGGCTTCAGTTTTTTAATTAGTTTGCGAATATAGCTGGTGGGTACTGGTTGGAAATTGAAAGTGGGTATGTTTAGATGGCTGGCATTATCAAGGTTTGGAAAGCTAGGGGGTAATTGATTGGCTAGGATTTGAATAGTTTCAGTAAAGAAGTGGTTAAAACTGTTTGAGACATCCTCAGGGGATTTGTCACAAGTAGCAGCTGGGGTAGGGGTTGTAGTTTTACCTGGGCGAAGGAGATTATTCAGACCAGCCCAAAATTTCTGAGGTTTATTCTGGTAGGCTGTTTGTTGATTATAGTAGTACTGTTTTTTATCATTTAAGATGGACCTTTTGGTATCATTCCTAGCTTGTCAATATGTAACATGGTCTATGGGGAGTTTAGTGGACTGCCATTTGGCCCATAGTTTATTTCTATTATTGATTTTTTGAAAAGACATTTTAGATAGCCAAGGTGCATTTTTTGTTTTTGTTCTCTTTAAGCGGGCAGGTGCATGCCAGTCCAGGATTTCAAGGAATTTGTTGTTGAAATAATTGACTACATCTTCCAGTGGGAGATGTATGAGCATTAACCAGTTGCAGGACCTAAGTTCCCGCTGAAATTTAGCAGGGTCAAAGTAATTTTTGTTTCTACCTTTTCTCAGTAAGGGTGTCTGCAAAATAATTGATTTTTGTTTAACTATATAGGTGAGAAGGTGGTCACTAAGATCAGCAGGGAGGGTACCAGTGGTATATAGTTGGGGGCTACTATTTGTGAGTACCCAGTCGAGTAGACTATCTTTATGATTTAACTTACCAAGTCTGGTGGGGCTAGATATGAGTTGAGAGAATGCATGCAGGTTAATGTGTGTAGTAGGTGACTCTGGGGAGCATGTGCTCCAGTCTATGTTAACGTCCCCAAACAATAATGTCTCCTGGGGATAGTAACTTGAGAGCCAGTGTAGGGTGTCCTCAAGTGTAGGTATATTATAACCTCGTGGGATATACATACAGATGATGTTAATGCATTTTTTTTACATTATTTATTATTTAAAGTATTCCACAGCTACTCAAATCAGTCTTTTGTTAGATGCTGACATTTTTAAACTTATTCCTCACCTTACACTGACAGCTTTCAGCCCTTCTCCCTGTGGGGGCTGGACTCGCTCCATGCCCCCATCCAAGCCATCCCCCCACAATATCATACTTATACCTAACCTTACCCCTCCCACACCTCTCTTCCCCCTATCCTTTAACCTCTAATTATTTCCTACAGTAATACCTTACCTCTTAACTACTATGCCTCCCCAACCATTCTAAATATGGCCATATAGAGTTATCACACTACATTGAACCATCATTATGTCCCTCACTACTTTTTCTATGCTCTCACTTACATTCTCTGTCCTAATAATAATCACAATCTTCCATATACCCAACCTACCTCCTACATCCACCTGTACAACCACCACACATAACCCACATTTACCAAGTTACTCAAACATCCACCCTAGCTTATTCACAGTTAATACCTCTGTACTATCCAAAGTAAAAATTCTACCTCTCCACAGACACCCCCATTATCACACGACCAGCAGCAACTATACCATTTTCAAGAAAAAAAATACGTATAGCTCTCATAATTTGGCAAAGCATTATATCCCAGTGTGGTGATGTACATCCCAACCCAGGTCCAACCCTCCCCAGCCTTAGCAAACTTAGCAAATCTCTCTTGCTGTCAACCATAAATCTCCAAAGCCTTAGAAACAGGATACCTGAGCTCCAGGCATGGATTTCACAAAACAACCCTGACATTATAGCAGCTACCAAAACCTGGTTGAAATCATAGGTTCATAAGGTCATAGGTAGGTACTAGGCTATCGGCCCAAGTGCCTATGTAAGCCTAGCCAACAAGGTTCCTTGGCTTACGCCACCCAAGAAAGTTATTTTCCTGTGCCACTGTCGAGCAGAGACACAGAAGTGATCCCTGGGGTGTATTTCCTATTTCCCATCCACTCATCAAGATTTTTCTTGAAAAGTGCTAATGAAGAAATTTGGGGCGGCCACGGTGGTGCAGCGGTTAGCGTTGCCGCCTCACAGCAAGAAGTTCTCCGGTTCAATTCTCAGCTGGGGTGCCTTCTGTGCAGAGTCTGCATGTCCTCCCTGTGGTGGCATGGGTTACCTCCAGGTGCTCCGGTTTCCTCCCACATCCCAAAGACATACAGTAGGTGGATTGGACACTCTAAATTGGCCCTAGGTGTGAGTGTGTGCATGTGTGTGCCTTCTGTGGAAGGTTGGGCACTGGGCTGGCAACTCGACACCGTAAAACTCCACTGCCAATCATGAGCGGACAGATGATCCACTGTGGTGACCCCTAACCGGGAAAAGCCAAAAGAAGAAGAAGAAGAGATAATGAAGAACTTAGCTTGACATAGATGAGTAGCCTGTTCCAGAGTATGGGAAGTCTCTGGGACAGGAATCTATCCCTCCAGCATGTCCTGTTTATTGGGATTTCTTTAGGTGTAGCAAGTCCAACAGCTCTGGGTTTGACATAGCTTTATATGTTAGGCAGAGATCACCTCGGAGAAGGCGATATGCTACTGAGTAAAGCTGGATTTTTTTGAGGCGGTCAGTGTAGGGCATTTGTTTGAGGCCAGTAATCCTCTTTGTGAGGTACTTCTGTGGCCTTTCCAGCTGCTGCAGATATCTTGTGAGGTACATTTCAAAAGGGGCGTTGTACTCTATAATGGGTCTAATTAGTGTCGAGTAGAGGGGAACAATGACCTTTTTCCTGGATGAAAACTCTTTTATGATGAGGTGTGCCACGTAGAAGGACTTTCTGACTACTGTGGCGATATGACTATCAAAGGAGAGACTACTGTCCACCTGGGTCCCAAGGTCTCTTATCACACATTCGATGTTAAGTAGATGCCTGCCTATGTGGTAGTTCATGGGTACAGAGTTTTTACCAAAGGGGATGACACTGCACTTTTTGGCATTGAGCTTGAGGCCATGGCTCTGACACCAGGCATCTGTCTCAGCGAGGCCCTTCTGTAGGATGTCCACATCATTTGGGGACTTGACTATGGCTCCTAGTTTGCAGTCATCTGCGAACTTCATTAGCCAGAGGCCTTCTGTGTTAGCCTGTACTTCAGAGAAGTCGATACCAAACAGGAGGGGTCCCAGGACGAAACCCTGATGTACTCCACTTGTCACTGCTTTAAGGTCAGATTTGGAGTCTGCAACTTTTACAGTGTGGGTTCTGTCAGTGAGCCAGTTGGCAACCCATCTTGTGACACAGGGATTTATACTTAGTTCAGTGAGTTTAGCTAAAATTCCAAAATGGGAGAGGGTGTTGAAAGCCTTGGCGAGGTCAAGATAGGCTGTGTGAACCACGTTATCTTCATCTACGGCTTTGGTGAATGCCTCAAAGAAGTCAATCAGGTTCAGGAGGTATGACCTGTCTTTCACAAACCCGAACTGGGTGGGATCCAGAGTTTGTAGGTTACCAATGTCTTTGTTTATGAGTTCCATGATGATACGTTCCATGGCCTTGCAGACCAGGCTCGTCAGGCTAATACGTCGATAGTTCCCGGGATCAGTGGTGGCTCCCCATTTGTGGAGTGGGATAACTGTTGCTGTGCGCCATTCAGTGGGCACAAAGCCTGATGCGAGGCAATTATTGAACATGGTGCTTAAGAGGGGAGTCAGTTAGTTCTGAAGTTCATGTAAAATGCAGCCTGGGATGTTGTCCGGTCCCATGGATGCTGTGTTTTTGGCTTTAAAGAGTGCAGCTTTTACCTGCGTAGTTGTGATTACAGGGACTCTGCATTCTTCCTGTATAGATATGGGCCCTTTAGGAGGTGAGGGGGGGTAAAGTTAGCAGTGAACCTATCTGCCAGGATGTCAGCAATATCAGTTGGTTCTGTAATTTTCGTGCCTTTGTGCTGCAACTCAGAGCAGATCTGGGTGTTGCCATCAAGATTCTTGACATAGCTATAGAATGCTTTGTGGTTGTCCTTAGAATTAGTGGCGATTTTGTTTTTGTAGCTAGCTTTGGAGAATCTTATAAGGGATATCAGCTTCTTACTGAGGCTGACCAGGGAGCTCCTCCACTCATGGGATTTTACTCTCTTTTGCAACAGTTTCTTCCTTCTGTTGTACTGTTTGTTTATGGCAGGAGACCACCACATTAGCTTCCTTTTTTTTGGAGTATAGCATCTTGCTTCTGTGTGGGATAGCATGATCCATGCACTCATGTAAGTGCTTATAGAGTGCATTTGTGTAGGATTCAGAAGTTATAACTATATTGTCCATCTGCATGGGTGTCATGAAGTTCACCACTTGAAGCATGAAGTTGGCTTTGGAGAAATTTTTTTACTGTGGTTTCCTTAATGGGGGGGGGGCGGGATGTGGATATCAAGGGTGATTAGCTTATGGTCGGATCGGACCAACGAGGAGTTGACTTCAGGTGTGGAACACTGTTCACTCATGTTGGTAATGACTAGGTCTAGGATATTGTTGCCCCTAGTGGGGGTGTGGATAAGTTGATCCAGGGCATTGGAGTTTATGAATTCCAGAAAGCGTTGAGCTAAGGAGTTGGTACACTAGTAGTTTTCCCAGTTAATGGTGGGGTAGTTGAAGTTGCCAATTATTAGGGTGTTTGGTTGAACCCTAATATTTTCCAGTACATCAAGAAAAGAGGAGTGGGAATCCTGGGGCATGGTGGTGGATCTGTAGCAAGCTACAATTTGGATAGCAGTTTTGTCCAGAGTTAGTTGCACTTGGATAACCTCGGATGCATTATGCTGAGCAACTACCCTGGAGGTGTGGATATCCTTAATGAATATGAACACACCTCCGCCTTTGGTGTTTCGGTCCAGGTTACATGGCCGGAAAGTGTGGTATGAGTTATAGCCTGGTAGTGCAGGGGTGCTCCCTGGAGCCTTGAACCAGGTCTCAGTCACTGCACAGATATCAATGTTCTCCATTTTAAGGAGTGTCTCGAGTGAGTGCATTTTGAGATTTAGACTTCTACCATTGAGTAGCATTACCCTCAGTTTTTGCTTGCCTGTTCCTGTTACGGTGGTGAATTTGTTATTTGAACCTTGCCTAAAAAAGGCACTACAGGGGCAGCAAGAGCCTTAGCCAGTATCCGAAATACCAGGGGTGACAGGTGCAGGCCATCTGTGGCAAAGCATCGTGGTCTGTCGACCATGTCATCCCAAGCAGACAGATACTGGATCCCCTTAGAATGACATCAGAAGCTTAGCCAATTGTTGAAGTCAATCATTTTGTCCTTGTACTGCGGTATCATTCTGGGCGATGGCAGAATGCTACTCAGGGCTAGGGTCATACCTGCCTGGGCTGCAAAATCGGAGAGCTCTTCCATGTCTCTTTTCATGTAGTCCAGGGAGGTACGTCTCAGGTCATTCACACCCAACATGAACAATGACAGAGCCATATTTTGTACTTCTTGTGGAGTGACCTGAGTCATATGTAAAAGACACTGAGTTTCTTCCCCCAGGCTAATCATGCTTGAAAGCCGATCGGCCGAACAAGAGCGGAGGAGTAGTAGCAATACTCTTCCCTAACAAATATGCATTAATTCCCTACTCAAAACCAACACCCAACTTCTCCCCAGCCGAAGTACTAATCTTTTATATTAAAACTTAACCATAAAAACATTTGCATAATTGCTCTAAATATTCCTTCAGGAAACAACATATCAATATTAGAAAACTTACTTACCTGGACTTCACGAAACACAGATAATGAAACCATCATCTTAGGTGATATAAACATTGATTGGCTAGACATTGCCCACAATTCCTCAAAAAACAAACTTTTACCACGTCTCCCAACTTACTGAAGACATCAACAGACCCCACAAAAATAACATTTAGAGCTCCACAATAGACTGGATATTAGTGTCCCACCCTAACAATATCATCACTGCAGGCATACTACCTAATACCATTAGCAACCACCACCCAGCACACATCCCACGCAAAACCACCCCAACCCCTAGGCAACACCAATTCAAATCAACCAGAAATTTTACTAAGTTCCAATATCCATATTTAATGAAACCTTAGTTAAAGTAAATTGGGAACCCCTCAAATCCCTGCCACTTAATGAGGCTGTGGAGTTCTTTAACTCAACATTCCTAGACATCCTAAATAGGCAAGCACCCACCCACCAAAAACGAATAAAACATAACTATGCAAGCTGGCACTCAAAATCCACCAAAGATGTTATGTCCACAAGGGATAAAATCTAAAAATCATGGCAGAAAAACAAAGACCCCTCAACTCTACTACATTACAAGCAACTCCATAACCAGGCAAAATGTCTAATAACCACTGATAAAAAAGCCCACTACTTCCACCTACAAAGCCAACATAAAAATAATCTCCAAAAATTCTGGTCCTCCATCAGTCAACTATTACACCCAGGCTCTCAAAGCAACCTCATCCCCTGACCCACAACCCCCCACCCCATTAAACTTGCCACCCTCTTCAATTCCTACTTCATTGAGACCATAGCTAACCTAACCACCACCTTTCCTATGGTTACCACCACAACCAAGATAGCTGATGACCAAACCATCCCAGAAAACAATCCTACGCACAACTCTAACCTAAAATTCTCCCCCATATCCATTTCCACACTAAAAAAAACTTTTACGTAATCTTAAACCCTGTACTCTAGCCCCTGACAATCTACCCCCACACGTCCTGCAGCTAGCTGCAAACTCTATAGCTTACAGGTTCATACGTTGATACTAGGCTATCTGCCCTAGGGCATTTATAAGCCTAGCCAGAGTGTGTTTGGCTTTCGCCACCCTTTTAGATTAGTTGACTGTGCCTCTGTATAGTAGGTCACAGAAGGTAGCCCTTTTAAGGTTAGTTTACTGTACCTCTGTCAAGCAGGGACACAGAAGAGATCCCAGGGGTAAACTTACGATCTCCCATCCACTCGTCAAGATTTCTTTTGAAGAGGGTCAGTGAGGGGCACTACCTAACATGGATTAGGATTTTGTTCCAGAGTGAGGGGAGCCTCTGGGATATGAATCTGTCCCTCCAGCATGTCCTATTTATTTCTGTGCTGAGGTTCAAGTCCCTGGAGTGTGTAGCGCTAAGGGATTTGAATTTCCTGAGGTGAAGCATGTCCATTAATTCTGGGTTGGCCATGGCTTTATACGTCAGACACAGATCGCCTCTGAGTAGGCAGTACGCAACTGAGTAGAGCTGGAGTTTCTTTAGCTGAACTGCATAGGGCATCTGTTTGAGCCCCTTGATCCTCTTGGTGAGATACTTTTGGGGTCTTTCCAGTTGCTGAAGGTGTCGGGTAAGGTACATCCCAAACGGGGCATTGTACTCAATTATGGGCCTGATAAGTGATGAGTAGAGGGGCACAATGACCCCTCTTGATCTAGATGTGAACCCTTTCATGATAAGGTGGGCTATATAGAAGTTCTTTCTAACCACTTTGGCAATGTGATTGTCAAAGGAGAGATTGCTATCTACTTGGGTCCCCAAGTCCCTAATTACTTCTTCCGTACTTAATGGACTACCACCTATGTGGTAATATGTGGGCACTTTGTTTTTCCCAAAGGGGATGACTATGCACTTTTTGGCATTTAGCTTTAGGCCATGGCTCTGGCACCAGTTATCCGTCTCTGTGAGACCCTTTTGGAGGATGCTTGTGTCAGCTGGAGAGTCGATTACAGCACCCAGTTTGCAGTCATCTCCGAACTTGGTCAGCCATAGTCCACCCGTGTTAGCCTGTACCTCGGAGAAATATATACCGAACAAGAGAGGTCCCAGGATTGAGCCTTGTGGGACACCACTTGTAACTGGTTTAGAGTCTGACATGGCACCTGCTATTCTGACCATGTGGGTTCTATCCCTGAGTCAGTTTGCAACCCATCTTGTGACATAGGGGTTGATATTTAAGCTGGTGAGCTTATTTATGATGCCCGAGTGGGGTATTGTGTCGAAGGCTTTTGTGAGGTCCAGGAAGGCTGTGTGGACTACCTTCCCTTCATCTATGGCTTTGATAACTGTTTCAAAGTCGACCAGGTTCAAGAGGCAAGATCTGCCCTTAACGAAGCCGAATTGGGTAGGATCCAGTGTCTGGAGGTTCCCAATGTCTTTGTTTATGATTTCCATGATTATACGCTCCACAGCTTTGCAGACCAGGCTAGTCAGGCTTATAGGGCAATAGTTTCCAGGGTCTGTTGTGGCACCACCTTTGTGGAGTGGGACCACTGCTGCTGTACGCCATTCCTTAGGTACATATCCTGTAGTAAGGCTGAGATTGAACAGTGACTTTATATGAGGGTTTAGTTCTTTGAGCTCATGTAAGACGCAGCCCGGGACACAGTCTGGTCCCCCTGATGCTGTGTTTTTTGCTTTGGAGAGGGCAGCTCTCACCTGTGCATCTGTGATCTCAGGAAGGCTACACTATGTTGGGATAGACATTTGCTCTTTTGGGGGGGGAAGAGGGAGAGAAGTTTGCACTGAACCTTTCTGCCAGGATGTTGGCAATGTCTGTGGGTTCAGTGTATTTTTTTGTCATTTTGCACTAGCTCAGAGCATATCTGGGAGTTGCCTCCCAGGTTTCTGACATAACTAAAGAAGGCCTTGTGATTATCTTTAGTGTCTTATGCAATTTTTCTTTCGAAGCTGGCCTTAGATGATTTTATGAGGGATCGTAGTTTCTTGCTAGTACTAATCAGTGACGCCTTCCCTTTTTGGGATTTTGCTTTGTCATGTAGTAGGTTCATAGGTTCATACTAGGCTATCTGCCCGAGGGCATTTACAAGCCTAGCCCATAGTTTTGTGGCTTACGCCACCCCTTTAGTATGGGGAACTATACCCATTATTTTGCTGTGCCTCTGTCGAGCAGTGACACTGAGGTAATCCCTGGGGTATACCTGCGATCTCCCATCCACTGGTCAAGATTTCTCTTGAACAAGGCCAGCGAGGTGCTCTGCCTCACATATACCGGGATTTTATTCCACAGCATAGAGTCTTTGGGTGATGAATCTATCCCTCCAGCACGTCCTATTAATAGCCGTGTCGAGGTTTAAGTCTCGCCCTTGTGGCTCTGATGGATCTAGATTTTTGAGGTGAAGCATATTCATCAAATCTGGGTTTGACATGGCCTTGTATGTTAGGCAAAGGTCACCTCTGAGCAAAAGCGCAAGTGACTGAATAGAGCTGGAGTTCTTTCAGTCGGGCAGCATAGGACAGATGTTTGAGACCCTTTATCCTTTTGGTGAGGAACTTTTGTGGCCTCCAGCTGCTGCAAGTGTCGGGTCAGATACATTCCGAATGGGGCATTGTACTCAATCATTGGTCTGATGAGTGATGAGTATAGGGAGACTATGACCTCCCTTGATCTAGATGAGAATCCCTTCATGATAAGGTGGGCAATGTAGAAGGTCTTCCTAACTACTTTAGCTACATGGGTGTCGAATGACAGACTACTATCAACCTGGATTCCCAGGTCCCTGATAACTTCTTCTGTGCTCAGTGGATTGCCACCTATTTGGTAGCTAGGGGTAACCTTGTTTTTCCCGAAGGGTATGACTATGCATTTTTTGGCATTTAACTTTAGGCCATGGCTCTGGCACCAGTTATCCGTTTCTTTGAGATCCTTCTGAAGGATATCTGTGTCAGATGTGTTTTCTACTAAGGCGCCCAGTTTGCAGTCATCTGCAAACTTGGTCAGCCATAACCCTCCTGTGTTTGGTTGTACTTGAAAGTAGATGCCAAACAAGAGTGGGCCCAGGACTGAGCCCTGTGGTACACCACTTGTGACAGGCTTTGAGTCTGACATGGCGCCAGCAACTCTGACCCTGTGGGTTCTGTCACTCAGCCAGTTTGCAACCCATCTTGTGATGTATGGGTTAACATTTAAGCTGATGAGTTTTTCAATGATACCCGAGTGGGGTATTGTATCAAAGGCCTTCGCCAGATCGAGGTAGGCTGTATGGACTGCCTTTTCCTCATCAATGGCTTTGGTATAGCTTATTTATGGCCAGGGTCCACCAGACAGGTCTCCTGCCTTTGGAGGAGTGAGTCTTGGTCTACATGAAAAAAGACGTACACTGATTTGTGAGCTATGTGCTACGTGGATATTGTTTCGTGGTAGGTGTTGCTTGGATGTCTGCTTTGCAGGTCTCTGCTGCTTAGGCAGATTTTTATTTAGAGCCTCAGAGTATGTTTTTGTGTGTTTATGTGTTTGGTTTGCTGATGCGATAGGTCTATGTGAGACTGGATTTGTGGTGTGTGTGGTTACCTTCGCCTCTTGACAGGCTGTGCCAGTACTGGGTTGAGAGAGCTTAGTCTCCAGTTTGGCTATATAGTTGCAACTCTCACATATATTTGAGCTTGTTGGGAGGAGGAGGAGAGGGTGGTCTGTATACATAAGGCAGTTATAACATTGCCTCAAGATTCCCAGATTCACCAGCTGGACTGGAGAGTAAACTCGAAACTGACCTTTGGACATGCCTGAATAATATAGGGAACTACTTATTGACTGATTAGAAAGACCCAATAGGGAGCAAGTGCTTAAAAGGAGTAAAAGAGGATGCAGTGCTTTAGTTTGTGTTTACCTATGAGATTACTTATACGAGCAAGTGCAGGGCTTTAGAATGAGAACAGAGTGCTTAATTAGAGATTTAGAGCAGTTCTAAGGGAAAAAGTGAAGAGCAGACTTTGTGGAGCCGGGAATACTTTAAACCTGTTTAAGCGGCGCTCCCCGATGCTGCTCTGAGCGCATAACCGCACAAAAAGAAAGTTGCAGGGTTTTAACAGAGAGAGATCAAGCAGTTTGGAATTGACCCAAAATGGCCAATAAAACTACAGTTTCTAGGCAATAACCACTCCTACGGGGACAGGCAGGCTGCTCAGTGTTAACCACTGCCAACGGTGAACACAGAGATTTCTCTTTAGCCCAGACAAGCACTGGCCTCCAAGAAACTTACAAACAGTTCAGAACAGCAACTCTGTAACTGAACTTTCGTTTAAATTTCAGAAAGTGGGAAAAAAGCAAGATTTTTTGTTTTTTTTTTTCTCTGACACCCTTTTGGAGGATGCTTGCGTCAGCCGGAGAGTCGATTACAGCACCCAGTTTGCAGTCATCTCCGAACTTGGTCAGCCATAGTCCACCCGTGTTAGCCTGTACCTCGGAGAAATATATACCGAACAAGAGAGGTCCCAGGACTGAGCCTTGTGGGACACCACTTGTAAATGGTTTAGAGTCTGACATGGCACCTGCTATTCTGACCGTGTGGGTTCTATCCCTGAGCCAGTTTGCAACCCATCTTGTGACATTGGGGTTGATATTTAAGCTGGTGAGCTTATTTATGATGCCCGAGTGGGGTATTGTGTCGAAGGCTTTTGCGAGGTCCAAGTAGGCTGTGTGGACTACCTTCCCTTCATCTATGGCTTTGATAACTGTTTCAAAGTCGACCCGAATTGGGTAGGATCCAGTGGAAAAAAGCATTCATTCTCCTTTTACACAAACGCGGCACCAACACAGACACCACAAACTTTCGACCCACAGCTATTCTCTCACCCCTTTCTAAAATAGTGGAAAAATGCATCCATGCCCAACTCCTCAACCACCTGCTTGAAAATCAAATTCTGTTACCCACTCAGCATGATTTGAGACCAGCGCACAGCACCACTACAGCCCTCCTCTCCTTCCTTGATACAGTTAACCAGGCAGGGTTCTGGCAAAATAATCGCTTCTCTTTTCCTAGACCTCTCCAAAGCTTTTGATACCATTTCCCACACTCTCCTCCTCTCTAAACTATCTACCCTCCACATTTCCCTACCTACCCTACAATGGTTCAATGGCTATCTCTCCAATAGGCAGCAATCCACCAAATGGCAACAATCTTACTCTCCCTTCCTCAGTAATTCCATAGGGGTACCCCAAAGCTCCATACTTGGTCCCGTCTTATTCAGCATCTTTATTAACTAGTTTCACACCACTCTCCCACAATGCTCAGTAATCCAGTATGCTGATGACTCTACAATAATATGCACTGAAAATTTCAGCTCTGAATTTCAGCAGATTACCCAGAATAGGTTCATAGGTTCATACTAGGCTATCTGCCCTAGGGCATTTATAAGCCTAGCCAGAGTGTGTTTGGCTTTCGCCATCCATTTTAAATTAATTTTGCTATGCCCTTTTTCGAGGTTAGTATACTGTGCCTCTGTCTGTTAGTCACACAGAAGTGATACCCGGGGTAAACCTACAATCTCCCATCCACTCATCAAGATTCCTCTTGGAGAGTCAATGAGGGACTCTGCCTAACCTGGACTGGGATTTTATTCCAGAGTGAAGGGAGCCTCTGGGCTATGAATCTGTCCCTCCAGCATGTCCTATTTATTTCAGTGCTGAGGTTCAAGTCTCTTGAGTGCGTAGCTCGATGGGATTTGGATTTTCTGAGGTGCAGCATGTCCATTAATTCCGGGTTGGACATGGCTTTATACATCAGGCACAAATCGCCTCTGAGCAGGCGGTATACCCCTGAGTAGAGCTGGAGTTTCTTTAACCGGGCAGCATATGGCATCTGTTTGAGCCCTTTGATCCTCTTGGTGAGGTACTTTTGGGGTCTTTCCAGCTGCTGCAGGTGTCTGGTAAGGTACATCCCAAAAGGGGCATTGTACTCAATTATGGGCCTGATGAGGGATGAGTAAAGAGGCACGATGACCTCCCCTGATCTAGATGTGAATCCCTTCATGATTAGGTGGGCTATATAAAATGTTTTTCTAACCACTTTGGCCACGTGGTTGTCAAATGAGAGATTGCTATCAACTTGGGTCCCCAGGTCCCTAATTACTTCTTCTGTACTTAATGGATTACCACCTATGTGGTAATTTGTGGGCACTTTGTTTTTGCCAAAGGGGATGACTATACACTTTTTGGCATTTAGCTTGAAGCCATGGCTCTGGTACCAGTTGTCTGCGTCTATGAGGCCCTTTTGGAGATGCTTGTGTCGGCTGGAGAGTTGATTATGGTGCCCAGTTTTCAGTCATCTGAGAACTTGGTCAGCCACAGTCCTTCCGTGTTGGCCTGTACCTCCAAGAAATATATACCGAACAAGAGAGGTCCCAGGACTGAGCCTTGTGGGATGCCACTTGTAACTGGTTTGGAGTCTGACATGGCTCCAGCAATTCTAACCATGTGGGTTCTGTCCTTGAGCCAGTTTGCAACCCATCTAGTGACATAGGGGTTTATATTTAAGCTGGTGAGCTTATCTATAATGCCCAAGTGGGGTATTGTATAGAAGGCTTTTGCGAGGTCCAGGTAGGCTGTGTGGACCACCTTCCCCTCGTCAATGGCCTTGGTGACTGTTTCAAAGAAATCGACCAGGTTTAAGAGGCAGGATCTGCCCTTAACAAAGCCGAACTGGGTAGGATCCAGTGTCTGTAGGTCCCCAATATCTTTATTTATGAAGTCCATGATGATCCTTTCCATAGCTTTGCAGACCAAGCTAGTCAGGCTTATGGGGTGATAGTTTCCAGGATCCGTTGAGGCACCACCTTTGTGGAGAAGGACCACTGTTGCTGCACGCCACTCTTTGGGTACATATCCTGTAGTAAGGCTGAGATTGAACAGTAGTTTTATATTTGGGTTTAGCTCTTCTTGGAGTTCATGTAGGATGCAGCCGGGACACCGCCTGGTCCCATTGATGCTGTGTTTTTGCTTTGGAGAGGCGGCTCTTACCTGAGCATCTAAGATGTCAGGGGATAGATATTTGCCCTTTGGTGGGGGAGAAGTTTGCGCTGAACCTGTCAGCTAGGATGTTGGCAATGTCTGTGGGTTCGATGTATGTTTTGTCATTTTGGACTAATTCTGAGCATAGCTGGGAATTCCCACCCAGGTTCCTAACATAACTAAAGAAAGCCTTGTGATTATCCTTAGTGTCCTGTGCAATGTTTCTCTCGAAGCTGGCCTTAGACGATTTTATGAGTGCCCGTAGTTTTTTTGCTAATACTGATCCGAGATGCCTTCCCTTTTTGGGATTTTGCTCTATCATGTAGTAGCTTCCTCCTTCTATTGTATAGTTTGTTTATGGCTGGGGTCCACCAGACAGGACGTCTGCCTTTGGAGGATTGGGTCTTGGTTTTATATGGGATTGCATGATCCATGCATTCCTGAAGGTGTTCATAGAATGAGTTTATAAAAGATTCTGCAGTCTGGGCCGTATTTTGCACAGGCGCGGGGGCTTTGAAGGATTCCACCTCGGTTTTGAGGAGTGTGAAATTTGCTTTAAAGAAGTTTTTCACTGTGGTTTTCTGGGCAGGGGGTGGGGTCGGGATGTGAATATCCAGTGAGATTAGTTTATGGTCTGATCTTACCAGTGAGGGATACACTTCTGGTCTGGAGCATAGAGTCCCCATGTTGGTGATGATCAGGTCCAGTATGTTTTCCCCTCTTGTGTGAGTGGTAACAAGTTGTTCCATAGCATTTGAGTTTATAAATTCTAGGAACCTTTGGGCTAGGGTGTTGGAGCTAGAGTAATGCTCCCAGTCTATGTTTGGGTAGCTGAAGCTGCCCAATATAATGGTGTTTGGAGAGACCTTCATATTTTCCAGTGTTCTCAGGAAGGCCGAGTGGGGTTCCTGGGTTTGGGAGGGTGGTCTGTAGCAGGCTATAAACTGGAAGGCAGTTTTACCCACTGTTAGTTGCACATGGATAGTCTCTGATGCTTCGTGCTGTGCCACCAACCTGGAGGTGTGGGTATCTTTGACAAATATTGATACTCCCCCTCCTTTTGTGGTTCGGTCCAAGTTTTGGGCCGAAAAGCATGGTATGAGGTATAACCTGGTAGTGCTGGGGTGCTCTCACGAGCCTTGAACCAGGTTTCTGTTACTGCACAGATATCGATGTTCTCCATGCTAAGGAGAGTTTCGAGTGCCTGCATCTTGAGGTTTAGACTTCTGGCATTGAGTAGCATTACTCTTAGTTTCTTATCCCTTGTGATACCTATGGAGGTGGGTTTGTCTTTTGAGCCTTGCCTAAAAAGGCACTATGGGGGAAGCAAGAGCCTTTGCCAATATCCGAAAGCCCAGGGGTGACAGGTGCAAGCCATCCCTAGTGAAGCATCGTGGCTTGTCGAGCATGTCATCCCAGGCTGACAGGCATTGGATCCCCTTTGAATGACACCAATACTTAAGCCAATTGTTGAAACTGATCATCTTGTCTTCATATTGTGGCATCATTCTTGGTGAGGGTAAGATGCTACTCAAGGTCAGGGTCATACCGGCCTGGGCTACATGCTCAGAGAGCTCCTCTATGTCTCCTCTATATCCTCACCTCTACTGAATCTCGGATGCTTAACAATCATCTTGCCCTAAATCTAAATAAAACTAAACTAGTAATTTTTACCCCTAAGAAAACTACTCCCCTAGATAAAAAACTCTTCAGTATACAAGCCCAAGGCAATACCACTATAGAAGTTGTCCCACACATTAAATTACTAGGCATTATTACAGATGAAAACCTAAACTTTGACCTACACATAAACAGTAACATCAACAAACACATCAAAAGCTTGGTATGCTGAACAGGCACCAACACTTTCTTGGCATCTCTACTAGACAAAGCCTTGCAACTACATTTTTATTACCCGTTCTCCTTTATGGTGCCCCTCTCCTCACGAATATCCAAAATTCTACAAAATCCAAACTTGATACATTTTACAAGAATAGCCAAATTTGCCACCAAGGCCAAATTCTCATCCCACCACTGTAACTCACTGAAACAAACAGGCTGGTTGGAACACTCCCACCATCTATCATTCACCCAGCTAACTACAGCACACAAAATAATCTACAAAACCACAGACTGTCCTGCTCTCTCAACTCCACTTGCCAAATACAAGCCCAGCAGGCAACTAAGATTTGAAAATCGGTTTACAATCACATAGTCGAATGCACTGTGTGCGATCAATATATGTGCGTAAATCAGGTAGCAGAACCATTAGTGCGAGTACTATATTGTCGGACCTTACAATAGCGAACAGCCACTATAGCAAGGTTTGACAGTGTAGTGCAGATCGCACTATAGTGGGGATTGGGAAATGTACCCTTTCCTCAGTGTAGTGCGACATTGGAGTTTGTATATATAAGTAGGGTGTGTGTGTGGGGGGGTGCAGGGGGCTTGATCCCCCTGCAAAACTTGTTAAAATATGTTTAGCAGCTATGAGCATTTCGGTGAAGTTGAAATGTTCGACATTCGAATTCACTGAAATGCTCAGTTGGGCATTTACTGTGGTCGGTGTTGTGATTTCCAAACATTTTCTAAGGATATCTGCACTTTCGGCCATAGTAGTGTCGAGCATGGTGATAGTAAACCCTGAAAATCATCTACTTCTAAAAGCTGAAAAGCCCACCTCACCAGCTGTTCAACTGCTCTACTCCTTCACCGCCACCAAACTATGGAACTCACTTCCACCTTCTATAAGAAACACGGGCAGCACCACCACCTTCAAATAAACACTGAAAAATCATCTCAACTCTTCCCGACTATGTACCTGCTCTATAACAACCCTTCCTGGCTATGTTCCTGCTCTATATCAAACCTTCCTGGCTATGTACCTGCTCTATAACAACCCTTCCTGGCTATGTTCCTGCTCTATAACAACCCTTCCTGGCTATGTACCTGCTCTATAACAACCCTTCCTGGCTATGTTCCTACTCTATAACAACTCTTCCTGGTTATGTACCTGCTCTATAACAACCCTTCCTGGCTATGTTCCTGCTCTATAACAACCCTTCCTGGCTATGTACCTGCTCTATAACAACCCTTCCTGGCTATGTTCCTACTCTATAACAACCCTTCCTGGCTATGTACCTGCTCTATAACAACTCTTCCCGACTATGTACCTGCTCTATAACAGCCCTTCCTGGCTATGTTCCTGCTCTATATCAAACCTTCCTGGCTATGTACCTGCTCTATAACAACCCTTCCTGGCTATGTACTTGCTCTATAACAACCCTTCCTGGCTATGTACCTGCTCTATAACAACCCTTCCTGGCTATGTTCCTGCTCTATAACAACTCTTCCTGGCTATGTACCTGCTCTATAACAACCCTTCCTGGCTATGTTCCTGCTCAATAACAACCCTTCCTGGCTAAGTACCTGCTCTATAACAACCCTTCCTGGCTATGTTCCTACTCTATAACAACCCTTACTGGCTACGTACCTGGTCTATAACAACTTTTCCTGGCTATGTACCTGCTATATAATAACCCTGCCTGGCTCTGTACCTGCTCTATAACAACGCTTCCTGGCTATGTACCTGCTCTATAACAACCATTCCTGGATATGTTCCTGCTCTATAACCTAACCTCTTCACTCTCCTTGCATGATTACTAATCTACATTATATTATATTATATGATTACTAATCTACATTATATTATATTATATGATTACTAATCTACATTATATTATATTATATGATTACTAATCTACATTATATTATATTATATGATTACTAATCTCCTATGTCTTTTGCTACTAGTAACTGATGATACTTTCTCCATATTTATTTATTTTTATCTTCACTTGTTGATACTGGCACAATAATGCTGATTAATTTATCTCTGTTTTTACCACTCTGAATTCATGAGACAACCAGCTAAATTCCTGCTTTTATGTATAAATTCTGTACATATTACTATAACCACTATGTCTAAACACTGTTTCTACTGTACCAATTAATGGTTATTTTTTTTTATGCATCTATGTTCTTCATAGGTTCATAGATTAGTACTAAGCTAACTGCCCTTGCGAGCCATGTTAAGCCTAGCCAGTTATCCCTCGTGAGACTCAAACTCTGCACCTTGTGTTTGTAAGGCAAACACCTTAACCATTAGGCCACCCTCCCTTGTCGGAGCTTTTCTCTCCAGGCCTCCACTGAAAATGGGCTGTTTTAGGCCCAGTGGACTTTCCCAGTAAACAAATGCAATAAATAAATATAAAATAAAACATACTCTGTTTGTGTAATCCTGTCACACACTGCTTTGCATAGATCCATAGTGAGTGCCCACCCAGCAAACCAGGACTGCTTTTGAGTGAACCTCCTTTACTACATACTGTCTCCTGCTCAGGCCCAGTTCCTAGAGCTCAGCACAGCTTGGCATCCAAGCCTCTGTTCCAGAAGTGTTTACTTGTATTCAGGGCCATCCAGGGAAGCCAAGTACTTTTTATTGCTAAATCATACCTGCTTAATTAAGTAATTTGGAGTGATCACTACTCCTTCCTGCTTTTAGTAGTGCTGTAAGACTATTTTGATATTGCCTTCAGCCAAGGATTCCCAGCTAGTTGCTATTTGGTTTGAGGTAGCACTGCACTTGTGGGTCTCTGTGTTCACGTTAGGAGGACTGGGTTTATTCATTCTGAGACAGGAGGCGTGGGCCTGGTCTACCTGAGTTGGGAAACACAAAAGGGCTCACAGTATAGTCATTTTATTGGTCATAGGGTTCATTAGTTTTCTGTTTTTTTTGTGCTGCTATAAATTTGAAACCTTTGCCCGGAGGTGCTCTCCGCGCAGCAACAGCAGTTAGTTGTGCCCTAGACTGTAAAATAAACACCTAGAAAGCAAGTTTTCCCTATAGAATGGTACATAAAACTGTACCATGTAAAGCAGTAAATACCTTTCATGACAACAAGCTTAGAGCAGCTACTCGGGCATCCAGTGGCAATACCTAAAGATTTAGTAGAATTCAGCATTGTGTAAACATTAAAGATTTAGTAGAAATTAGTACTGTTTAGTACAATCTGCCCCAACAAAGCAGCCTTAATAGCCTTCTAACCCCCTTATAGCTCACCAATCAAAGGACTGGACATTATGGATATGCAATTTCCTAACTTCTCTGTAGTCAGCTTGGTGGAAAAGGGCATCTTCAGACAATGTAGCAATTGTGTCATGTTTACTGACAACCACTTAATCCTTACAGAAACAGACATAGTATGCAAGAGGTGTAATTATACGACACTGGAAGCTAAATTCTCGCATTCAAGCACACAACAGGTTGTTAAAACACAACACCCACCTCACATAGCACACAACATACACACAGAGTAACATATGCTGAGGCACTTAAAAGCAATATTCCTAAACAACAAAGATGACTAAACTACTTGTTGGCAAAGCTATGCTTCACTAAGTCCAAAAGCACTCAGAAAAAATACCACCCAACACCTCACATACTGTCACTCGTAGCAGAGAGCCAAACAGTGAGCCCCTAACAGAAGCAAACACATTTCCCGGGACTTTCATCAAAGTAACAAGTAAGTAACAATAAACTTTGTCATTCAGACCGCACACAAAAAAAATGTACAGTTGAACGAAATTATGTTTCTCCAAGCTCATATACATGCAACCAAGCACATATACAACATGAACACAAATAAATGCACAAAAGCACAAGAACAGCACAAGTCCAAGCCAACAGCACATATACAACATGAACACAAATAAATGCACAAAAGCACAAGAACAGCACAAGTCCAAGCCAACAGCAAATATACAACATGAACACAAATAAATGCACAAAAGCACAAGAACAGCACAAGTCCAAGCCAACAGCACATATACAACATGAACACAAATAAATGCACAAAAGCACAAGAACAGCACAAGTCCAAGCCAACAGCACATATACAACATGAACACAAATAAATGCACAAAAGCACAAGAACAGCACAAGTCCAAGCCAACAGCACATATACAACATGAACACAAATAAATGCACAAAAACACAAGAACAGCACAAGTCCAAGCCAACAGCACATATACAACATGAACACAAATAAATGCACAAAAGCACAAGAACAGCACAAGTCCAAGCAAACAGCACATATACAACATGAACACAAATAAATGCACAAAAGCACAAGAACAGCACAAGTCCAAGCCAACAGCACATATACAACATGAACACAAATAAATGCACAAAAGCACAAGAACAACACAAGTCCAAGCCAGCAGCACATATACAACATGAACACAAATAAATGCACAAAAGCACAAGAACAGCACAAGTCCAAGCCAACAGCACATATACAACATGAACACAAATAAATGCACAAAAGCACAAGAACAGCACAAGTCCAAGCCAACAGCACATATACAACATGAACACAAATAAATGCACAAAAGCACAAGAACAGCACAAGTCCAAGCCAACAGCACATATACAACATGAACACAAATAAATGCACAAAAGCACAAGAACAGCACAAGTCCAAGCCAACAGCACATATACAACATGAACACAAATAAATGCACAAAATCACAAGAACAGCACAAGTCCAAGCCAACAGCACATATACAACATGAACACAAATAAATGCACAAAAACACAACAGCAGCATAAGTCCAAGCCAACTGAAATTACAGAAAGCTTCATCAACCATGCACGGTTCATTCATGGTCACACTGACTGCATCCGACTGCTCCCTTCACACTGCCACTAGCTCCATTTCAACACTGACAAACATTCAAAAGTCTCAGTCAGGCTCCATCCAACCAACAGAAACTCAAACTCTATATTTTAAGTCTGACAAAGTCGGGTCTTCCGCTACTTGCATCCATCACCAGAAGGCCCAAACGGCCTCAACCAATAACAACGATCTCCCCACGATCTCCCACACACTCCTTCATCCATGCTGCCATTGTCCCATCCTCAGAACCAGTCCGGTCCCATTGACCAACAATATCCAGTCCGATTCACTCAGCAGACAAACCCTGACCAACAATATCCAGTCCGATTCACTCAGCAGACAAAAGCCAACCTTATCCAGCCACCTGAACGGCTGCAACCAGCACAATTTCCAAATGCAAGCAATCAGACGATCCAACAGACCACAGCTGCAGACAAACCGCACACCTGATGACTTCAGAACGAACTCCCCAGTTGGACAAAATTGCAACAAAATCCACAATTTTAACACAAAAACACAAAACACACATCGGGAGCCAGAGAGGCCACCATCATAGCCATAACCCACAATGCCCAATTATAAAATCCCACTATAAGACATAATGATGCCCCTCTAACAAGGCTGAACATGGAGAAGACAACTGCTTATCTGGAGCCAAGATCTCCCAAATCAAGCATGCACTCAAGTCACTGCACCACTGGTACCAGTAGGATGCACCTACCTAGACGAGCTCTCAGACTGTGTGTCTCAGGCTGTTATAAACCTGGCACTGAGCAGCATATTAACCATCACTGATGATGATGCTACAAAATGAGCAAAACTTTGGGAGTCATGACTGTTAGTTCATGAATCATGTACAATCAGACACTTTTATTTGCATCTTTAAACATTTAATTTGCAATTTTAAGATACTATGTGCAAAGAGAGCTACTCAACCTGTTTTGAGATATGAAACAGCAGGATCTAGAGTACATAAAAAATTGCAAAGTATAACATAATAGAGGTCTGTGCCTCGTGGATGCTAGGCATTTAACAGATGAATGACTCAAGCTGAAAGGCTGAATGAGATGATAAATGTTAGGAAATGTATAACTGCAATGTAATATGTAGGCTTAGTGTATTAAAATGTACAACTAAAAATGTGCAGGTTTAGTGTATTAAGGGTTAAAAGGAGTTAATACATTTATTCTGCTTATTCTGTGTGAAAATATGCAGCTGCTAGAAGCTCTGAAAAGAGAACAATGGATGCCTGTAAATCCACCATGGTCAGCAGAAAGTGTATTGAGGCCAAGACTGTACCTTAAATGTATCATATCAGAACTAGAGAAAGAATTGTGAGAAACTAAGGGAAGCTGAAACAACCTCAAGGCCAGGTTGTTTTTCTCAAAAAACATGTTTTTGCAAGACAGCAATTATTTGACCATGTCAGCAGCAAATCTAATAATAGCATCTTTCTGTGAACTTGTAGAAAACTGTATAAAAACTGTAGGCTGAACTAAAAATAAGACAAACCTTGTACCTACATGCTTTGTCTCCTTGCTGCAAGTAATAAAGGGTGCCTTGCTTGAACCTAACGTGCATTGATCTTTGTGTTTCCCTTTACAATAAAATTGCCTACAGTTCTTCAAAAGGTCAAGAGGAGGGGTAGCTTGTAAATGAGATTAATTCCGAAACTGTCAGTTAGGTTAGATGACTTTGCTGAAAGCATTTGCACTCTGCTGAACTGAACAGATTCTTTTAGAGATGTATGGAATCCAAGGTACAAACATTTCTGTTTGTGGAGGGTAGCAATTCCCAGAATCTGGGGACAAGAACTGAAAAACTATGATCACCACAATAGAGTTTGTCATTGGATTTACATGGAGATGGAAGACTTAAGTGAATGGATTTTAGGCTGTAGTAGGTATATCTGCATAGGACGTGTCATAGATATATACTAGACTAACAATCACAGGGGCCTTTTTAAGCATAGTCATATATACCAAATGCATAAAAACATGTCTCGTTCCCCACAGATTATTTTCAGGTGTATGTGTAAGATAGGGCAAGAGTCGTCAAACATTTACAAATTCTCTTCTGTCCACTAGAGACATACATGACAGACCAGGGCTGAATTTCTGATTTCCAATCTACTGCTCCAGGTTACACCTGAACAGGGTCAGGGAAGAACTTGACTTCACACTGATTGGAAGCCTGGTCCAGAGAAGGAATATTCTCCGAGATGTATCTGTTCCTCCAACATGTCCTATTTATAACGCAAGCAAGATTCAAGTCCCTGGATTGAGTAACTCTGATGCTGTTTGTTTTGTGAATATGCAAGACGTCCATCAGAGTGGGATCTGGAGATGTCTTGTATGCCAGACATAGATTGTCCCGCAAACATTTGTAGGAGACAGAGTGTGGGAATAGGGCTTTGAGGCAATCTGCATAAGACATTAGTTAATTACCTTGTATTCCTTTTGTGAAGAACGTCTGAGTACATTCTAGTTGTTGCACGTGCCTGGTCAGGTCCATACTGAAGGGGACAGTCAATGATGGGTCTGATTAAGGCTGAATACAGTGGAATGATGACTTCTTTAGACCGAAATGTCATAGTCTTGGTTATACGTTGAAAAACAGAATAATTTCCTTGCTACCTTAGATATATGGTCAAAAGCCTGGTTACTTCAACATATGTTCCCCAAATCCCTAATTACTGGGTCTACACTTAGGGATGCGTTATCAATGAGGTAAATTCCTGGGATAGCCAACTTCTCAAAGGGTACTATTATGCATTTCTTGGCAGAGTTTTAAACAGTGTGTATGGCACCAGTTATTTGTCGATATTAACCCTTACTGGAGGATTTTTGTGTCTTGGGAGGATTTGTATGACCGCTTCCAGTTTGCAATCATTTGCAAACTTGGTCAGCCAGAGGTCCTTCATGTTGGCCTTGACTTCAGAGAAGCAGATGCCAAAAAAGAAGAGGAACCAGCAATGAATCCTGTAGGACCCTGTAGTGAATGGCCTCTTTGTGGAGGTGGACTTCCCTATCCTAACCTCCTGTGCAGTAACTGGGTCTCATCTGAGACAGCTGGCAATACTGCATGTAACAGTCTTTTTAACACCTTTATTGAATTATCACTTACAACACAGCAAACACACATTTATATAAACGAAAACAAACCACATTAACATGTTCACAGTCACCGACATTATACATCACATATATTCTTCTGTATGATTATCAATCCAACATTATATAAATGGCTTAATACAGGCCTTTCCTTAATCCTCAATCCTCCTTCAAAACATTATTCTGCAAGCACTGTTCACACAGTTTTCAATTTTGTTATGTAATTTGCTCCAACTCTTTTCTAAAGATCCCACTTCCAGTTATTTTATCTCTGTTATAATACCATTTCAAATACAGTTGGTTTAGACTTTGATTTCCATTTTCTAGTAATTGCTTTTTTGGCAGCCACCAGAATTAACCTTAACAAGGCCTTACTCTGTCTAAGCAATTCAGATCCAGTATCCCAGCTCACAAAAATAATTTCCTTAGTTATACCTATCTGCTCACCCAGTATTCCTGACAGAGTACTCTAGAGAGGGAATTTTTAAAGTCTGCTTTACTCACTATACTCACAAAACATATGCTCCCAGTTACAGCTTTCTTCCCCATCATACCTCCAATATTTACAATCTACCTGAGGAAAAATATTTGGTCCGTTTGGGGTATAAAAATATCTGTGCAATTACTTCCAAGCAAAAATTCTACATCTTCTAGACTTTGTTACATACTTGGGAGTCACACACATATAGTACTTCCATTGTTTCCTTGTGAATTGCATATCTAATCTCTCTTCCCAATCTTTTCTAACCTCCTCTGATTGATTCCTACAGGTATCACGCAATATTTTACATGCCCTACTAATTATCCCTTTTCTAACAGCAGCTTGTGTTCTAGATTCAACTAAAATCACCACCAGAGCAGGTCTTTTACTTAGGATTCCCCTATCACTTTCTCTTTGCCTACAGTCTGACGTCAGTCCTGATTGAATGCTGCTGGCACAGGGTACAGTTTTGAGCTTTTGTCTGGTTTAATTCAGTTTGCTCACTGTTTGAACACAGCTCCACAGAGTTAGGCGACCAGACAGTGCTCTGCTGTATTTATCTGTACAATCTAAGGCATTCTGCTAACCATAAGCACAACATTATACCAAATTTTGCACTTTTAAACTGTATTCTTGCTATATTGCTGATTTTTTAAAACTGTTCTTGCTGATTTGTTGCACTTTTTGTCTGCTGTAGCACAGACTAGATTCAGTCATGTTGAATCTGCCTCTGTTTGTTAAACTGAACACTAAACCAGGCTATCTTTTGTTGGAGAGGGTCCCCCTGCACTCTTGTGGCAGAAGAGTGAGGTTAGGATTCGCCTGATTGAAGGTTGCTGGCACACAGCTCAGTTTTGAGCTTTTTTATTGGTTAAAATGTTTAATTCAGTTTGCTCAATGTTGCTACATAAGCCCCGCATTTGCATGGGTTTGCATTTGTTTTAACACAGCTCCACAGAGTTATACAACCAGCCACTGCTCTGAAGTATTCATCTGTTTATGCGTAGTGCACCACTGTGCAATGGGGGGGGGGGTAACCATTAGTGGTTATAAACACAAAAACTTCAGTAGATATATTTTTTCATAGTAGCTGCCCATGATCCGTCCGAGAAGTCCTTAAATTGCGCTTAGCTGCTCAGAGAGCACCTCAGCTGTGCTTTTACCCCTTAAGCAGTCCCAAAACCACCAAATCTACAATAGTCTCATACCATTTAGAGAACTCCCATTAGTATGGACCCTTTACAGAGCACCCCATTAGTACAGACCTTACTTAAAGCACCCAGTTATACCACACCCCTCCATTTTCTCTCCCCACTGTGAAAACAGAATTTAACCCAGCATTATGGATGGTCCATTTCCCTCCATGTCTGCTACCAGCCTCATTGACATGGGTATCAACCCCTGAAGAAGTGTAGCAACTGCCTCATGTACACTGACAGCCCTCTACTGCTAAATCACCAAGTACAATTTGTGAGAGATGCACCTACATTAAGAATCTGGAATCCTTGTGCTCTCGCGCACAGAACAGTAACACCGAAACTGAACAGGCTGTCAGCTCACATACTACACCACCTTCATACACCATGCACTCAACACAAACCATAATATACTGAGGTACTCAGCAGTAACCTACCTAAACACCAGACACCTTCCGAACACAACCATGCTACACCTAATACAGCACCTACAGCACTCAATACACATAAAAGCACGAGCACCAGTGTCTCACCAAATAAGCCCCCAAGGCAAAGCACATCTAAACCAAATTATTAAGTCATAGGTGACTCCGTTGTGAGACACACAGATGTCCCACTCACCAGGCTGGACAAGGAGAAGGTTACGGTCAGCTGTCTATCGGGTGCCAGGATCCATCAGATTACACATGCACTCAAGTCTCTCAACAAGCACCATTATGAATCCTTCATAGTTCATGTTGGTGGGAAAGACTTGAGACGTAACTCAATGGACTATATGTAGAGAGACATAATTCAGCTATCTGAATGTGTGTCCCAGACAGGTATGTCCCTAGCCTTGAGCAGTATTCTACCCTCACCTAGGATGATACCACAATATAAATGAAAAATGATTGAATTCTACAATTGGTTTAGTTTCTGGTGTCATTCTAAGGGGACCCAGTACCATTCAGCCTGGGATGACATGGTTGATGGACCACACTGCTTTGATAGAGATGGTCGTCACCTGTCACCTCTAGGCTCTCGGTTAATGGCTAAGGCACTTGCCTCCCCATAGTGCCTTTATTAAGCAAGGTCTTAAGAACAAAATTTCCAATGTGAAAATATCACTCACAAATAAATTAAAGGTTATGATGCTAAAAGCTAGGAGTTTAAATCACAAACTGCACTCTCTGGAAGCTCTCCTTTCCCTGTATAGTCACAGAAACTTGGTTCAGGGTCGCAGAGATTACCCCAGCCTTATAAGGCTACAATACCTTCCACACTTTTAGACCATGTGTGAGAACCAAAGGAGGAGTGTCTATCTTCATCAAAGATAAATACACCTCTAGACTGGTTAAATAGGAAAACTCCATGGAGCTACACCAAATTCAACTAACTATGGGTAAGACCTCCCTTCAAGTCACTGTTAGCTATAGGTTCCCCTCAATGAACCAAGATATCCAAGCTGCTTATTTGGAACTACTTGAGTCAATCAAATTGCAACCAAACATTCTAGTCATGGGCAATTTTAACTGTTCCTCCATTGACTGGGAAACTTATACAATTACCAACATGTTCACACAAAGGTTTGTGGATTTTGTTAACATTAATGCCCTGGAACAAATAGTATGCAACCCACAAGGGGCTCAAATATTCTCGACCTGGTTCTCCTCATCAACATGGGTGACCATTGCACCACCACAAGTATAGGTCCATCACTGGTTAAATCTGATCATAAATCAGTCACATTTGAAGTAGCTATAACACCTGAACTCCTCTTAGGTGAAATCAGGCTAAACAATTTAACCAAAAATAATTATACCCTTCTAAGGGATGGCACAAATAATGTCCAAGCTCCTGTTCCCACAGATGGCTTTGACAACTACACTAAGGTATACACAAATGCCCTGTACAATTACTTATACAAATGTGTTGACACTGCTGTACCTGACAGGATCAAAACAAGATCCTCAAGAAAAAGCAAGCCTCTCTGGTGGACATCTAGAATTAATACGTTATACAACAAGAGGAAGAAATTACTGTCTAAGAATAAAAGAGATGTCCCAGCACTGGAAGAACACCCTCATCTACCTAAACAAACAAATAAGACAACTTGTAAAATCCTCTAAGGGCAACTTCAAAAAAGAAATTAGCAACCATAGCTAACGACAACCATAAAGCATTCTTCAGCTATATCAGTAACCTAAAAAATAGGACCCACACATGTGTTGAACTGGCTGTGGATGGCATCACACACACTGATCCTGAGAAAATGGCTAACCTATTAGCTGACAGGTTTGGTGAAAATGTAACCCCCCCCCCCTCCGTCCCCTCCAACATTACACAAAGCATTCCCATTACATCTACCCCACCTTGTATCTCCAAAGAGCAAGTCATTAATACTATCTCCAAGGCCAAAAACACAGCCTGTATGGGACTGGATGGGATCCCACATTGCATTTTAAATGGTCTACAACATGACTTTGCAACTCCATTAGGTGCTCTATTGAACCACATCCTGACTACTGGTTTCGTCCCTGCTGAATAGAAAACAGCAACCATCATCCCTCTTCATAAAGGGGTACAGCAAAAGACCCTGTGAACTACAGACCCATAAGCTTAACCAGCCTTATCTGTAAAGCCATGGGTAAAGAATCCTCATGGACCTCATAAATAAGGATATAGGTGATCTCCAAACCCTTGATCTGACACAGTTTGGTTTTATCAAAGGCAGGTCATGCTTGTTAAAACTGGTGGACTTCTTTGAAAATGTCACCAGAGCCATAGACAAAGGCAAATCTGTGCATACAGTCTACCTTGATGTAGCCAATGCCTTCAACACAATCCCACATTTGGGCATGATTGATAAACTCTCCCAGTTGAATATCAACTCTTATACCGTCAGGCGGGTTGTTAACTGGTTCACTAACAGATCACACTCCCTCAAAGTTGGGGACTTTACCTCAACTGACAGACCTGTCACCAGTGGGGTTCCACAAGGGTCAGTGCTAGGCCCCCTACTGTTTGGAATATACTTCTCAGAAGTTCAGGCCAAAACAGAGGGGCTGTGGCTAAGTTTGCTGGCAACTGCAATTTAGGCGCAATCACTGAATCCCCAAACAATGTCAATATACTTCAAGAGGGACTTACACAAACCAATGACTGGTACCAAAGCCATGGACTTAAACTCAGTGTTAAAAATGCATTATCATCCCCTTTGGTAAAAACGATACCCCTGCAGAGTATCATATAAATTATAATACCCTAAGTAACAACTCAGTAGAGAGAGACTTGGGAAAGCAAGTTGACTGTAGCCTAAATTTTAACCATCATATATCTACTGTGGTAAGGAAGGCATTCTACGTCGCACACCTCATTAGCAAAGGCATTGCCTCATGAATGAAAGAGGCCATAACTCCCCTGTACTCGACCCGCATTAGGCCAATAATCGAGTACAATGCTCCCTTTGGTGTGTAACTTACCAGGTACCTGCAGCAACTTGAGAGACCTCAGAGATTTCTAACCAAGAAACTTCAGGGTCTCCAGCATGTCATACATTGACGGACTGAAGTGACTGCATGTCATACATTGACGGACTGAAGTGACTGCATGTCATACACTGACGGACTGAAGTGACTGCATGTCATACACTGATGGACCGAAGTGACTGTCACTGTACTCAGCATGTCATACATTGACAGACTGAAGTGACTGTCACTGTACTCAGCATGTCATACATGGACAGACTGAAGTGACTGCATGTCATACATTGACAGACTGAAGTGACTGTCACTGTACTCAGCATGTCATACATTGACAGACTGAAGTGACTGTCACTGTACTCAGCATGTCATACATTGACAGACTGAAGTGACTGTCACTGTACTCAGCATGTCATACATTGACAGACTGAAGTGACTGTCACTGTACTCAGCATGTCATACATTGACAGACTGAAGTGACTGCATGTCATACATTGACGGACTGAAGTGACTGTCACTGTGCTCAGCATATCATACATTGACAGACTGAAGTGACTGCATGTCATACATTGACAGATTGAAGTGACTGCATGTCATACACTGACAGATTGAAGTGACTGCATGTCATACACTGACTGACTGAAGTGACTGTCACCGTACTCAGCATGTCATACATTGACAGACTGAAGTGACTCACTGTGCTCAGCATGTCATACATTGACAGACTGAAGTGACTGCATGTCATACATTGACAGACTGAGGTGACTGTCACTGTACTCAGCACGTCATACATTGACAGACTGAAGTGACTGCATGTCATACATTGACAGACTGAGGTGACTGTCACTGTACTCAGCACGTCATACATTGAAGTGACTGTCACTGTACTCAGTACGTCATACATTGAAGTGACTGTCACTGTACTCAGCATGTCATACAGTGACAGACTGAAGTGACTGTCACTGTACTCAGCATGTCATACAGTGACAGACTGAAGTGACTGTCACTGTACTCAGCATGTCATACATTGACAGACTGAAGTGACTGCATGTCATACATTGACAGACTGAAGTGACTGTCACTGTACTCAGCATATCATACACTGACGGACTGAAGTGACTGTCACTGTACTCAGCATGTCATACATTGACAGACTGAAGTGACTGTCACTGTACTCAGCATGTCATACATTGACAGACTGAAGTGACTGTCACTGTACTCAGCATGTCATACATTGACAGACTGAAGTGACTGCATGTCATACATTGACAGACTGAAGTGACTGTCACTGTACTCAGCATGTCATACATTGACAGACTGAAGTGACTGTCACTGTACTCAGCATGTCATACATTGACAGACTGAAGTGACTGTCACTGTACTCAGCATGTCATACATTGACAGACTGAAGTGACTGTCACTGTACTCAGCATGTCATACATTGACAGACTGAAGTGACTGTCACTGTACTCAGCATGTCATACATTGACAGACTGAAGTGACTGTCACTGTACTCAGCATGTCATACATTGACAGACTGAAGTGACTGTCACTGTACTCAGCATGTCATACAGTGACAGACTGAAGTGACTGTCACTGTACTCAGCATGTCATACATTGACAGACTGAAGTGACTGCATGTCATACATTGACAGACTGAAGTGACTGTCACTGTACTCAGCATATCATACACTGACGGACTGAAGTGACTGTCACTGTACTCAGCATGTCATACATTGACAGACTGAAGTGACTGTCACTGTACTCAGCATGTCATACATTGACAGACTGAAGTGACTGCATGTCATACATTGACAGACTGAAGTGACTGTCACTGTACTCAGCATGTCATACATTGACAGACTGAAGTGACTGTCACTGTACTCAGCATGTCATACAGTGACAGACTGAAGTGACTGTCACTGTACTCAGCATGTCATACATTGACAGACTGAAGTGACTGCATGTCATACATTGACAGACTGAAGTGACTGCATGTCATACATTGACAGACTGAAGTGACTGTCACTGTACTCAGCATATCATACACTGACGGACTGAAGTGACTGTCACTGTACTCAGCATGTCATACATTGACAGACTGAAGTGACTGCATGTCATACATTGACAGACTGAAGTGACTGCGTGTCATACATTGACAGACTGAAGTGACTGTCACTGTACTCAGCATGTCATACATTGACAGACTGAAGTGACTGTCACTGTACTCAGCATGTCATACATTGACAGACTGAAGTGACTGTCACTGTACTCAGCATGTCATACATT
Source organism: Protopterus annectens (assembly GCF_019279795.1). Classification (NCBI taxonomy): domain Eukaryota; kingdom Metazoa; phylum Chordata; order Ceratodontiformes; family Protopteridae; genus Protopterus; species Protopterus annectens. Next base: position 936,769,731 of record NC_056733.1, on the reverse strand, counting down.
GACAGACTGAAGTGACTGTCACTGTACTCAGCATGTCATACATTGACAGACTGAAGTGACTGCATGTCATACATTGACGGACTGAAGTGACTGCATGTCATACATTGACGGACTGAAGTGACTGTCACTGTACTCAGCATGTCATACATTGACGGACTGAAGTGACTGTCACTGTACTCAGTATGTCATACATTGACGGACTGAAGTGACTGTCACTGTACTGAGCATGTCATACATTGACAAACTGAAGTGACTGTCACTGTACTCAGCATGTCATACATTGACAGACTGAAGTGACCATGTCATACATTGACGGACTGAAGTGACTGTCACTGTGCTCAGCATGTCATACATTGACAGACTCAAGTGACTGCATGTCATACACTGACAGACTGAAGTGACTGCATGTCATACACTGACAGACTGAAGTGACTGTCACTGTACTCAGCATGTCATACATTGACGGACTGAAGTGACTGCATGTCATACATTGACGGACTGAAGTGACTGTCACTGTACTCCACATGTCATACATTGACAGACTGAAGTGACCATGTCAGACATTGACGGACTGAAGTGACTGCATGTCATACACTGACAGACTGAAGTGACTGCATGTCATACACTGACAGACTGAAGTGACTGTCACTGTACTCAGCATGTCATACATTGACGGACTGAAGTGACTGCATGTCATACATTGACGGACTGAAGTGACTGTCACTGTACTCCATAGGGTACAGACTACTTAGAGCAGACTTGTGCCTGGCCTACAGAGTAATCTCGGATCCAAACCAAATGAAAATGCTGCACATCTGCAAGTCAAAGGCGACAAGGGTCACCTGCTCCAGTGACCTTAACCTGGCCTGCGACATAAATAGTACCTGCTGGACAGACAGATATGTCTCTCACAGGTTGTCGGTGCTCTGGAATAGACTACCAATTCACAACAAACCGAGCCCGTCTATGACCCTGTTTAAGCGTAGCCTGGATGACTGGATGGGGAACCATAAATTCCTGCCAGAGATTTCACCTATGACACTGCTAGATATGGGCAGTCGTTACTAACCAAGATCTCGAGTTTTATAGGGTCATAGGTAGGTACTAGGCTATCTGCCAGAGGGCATTTATAAGCCTAGCCAGTGTGCGTCGACTTTCGCCGCCCCATTGATTAATTAACTGAGCCTCTGTCAAGCAGAGCCAATGAAGTGATCCCAGGGGTGTATTTCTGTTACCCATCCACTCGTCAAGGCTACTCTTGAAGTGTTAGTGAGGGGCTCTGCCTAATGTAGTTAGGAATTTTGTTCCAAAGCATGGGGAGTCTCTGTGACAGGAATCTATCCCTCCAGCATGCTCTATTTATTGTTGTGGCGAGGTTTAGCTCACTAGAGCGCATGGCTAGCAGTGACTTGGATTTCTTTAGGTGGAGCATGTCCATCAATTCCGAGTTGGACATGGCTTTGTAAGTCAGGCAGAGATCACCTCTGAGTAAGCAATATGCCACTGAGTACAGCCGGAGTTTTTTCAAACGGGCTGCATAGGACATATGTTTGAGGCCAGTAATCCTCTTGGTGAGGTGCTTTTGTGGTCTTTCAAGCTGTTGGAAGTGTCTTGTGAGGTACATCCCAAATGGGGCATTGTACTCTATGATGGGTCTGATGAGTGATGAGTAGAGGGGCACTATAACCTCTTTATTTCTAGATGCGAACCCCTTAGTAATTAGATGGGTAGTCTCTTATGACAAGATCCTTTATATTGGCGTCCTCTAGTATTACAATGGGGACACACAGCTAAGCTTATAAAGACCTTCGGGTCAATAGCCCAGTAACCACCTATGAACCTGTGATAAAGAAGGCAGTCGGTCTCTACACTGCAGTCCAAATGTCTTCTTGCCCTCTTCCCATTCTGTACCTCGGTTCCTTTGACAGTTTTCTCCAGTAAATTCCAGACTCCTCTTGCCTATTTTCCGCATCCCTAATTGCAGTCATGCCTAGCAGCAGAAATTCCTTTCTCCATGCTCATGTTGGCTTAGTTCTCAGAATATTTTTTGCTACTTTATGAATATAATATTCTCTATGGCTGTTATTCTCCATAAGGATCTGCATCCAAAATCCCACTCTCTCCTTATTTCTTGAATACTTCCCCTGCTTCACCATCATCTCTTTCCACTTTGAATTATAGCTTTCTGCTTGTTATGTGCATGAGCGTTAGTGTAGCTCTAAAATATCCCCTCAAATCAGGTAATGCTTTTCCCACCTTGTTCTACTGGAAGGATCAGCTTATCCCACATGACTCTTGCCCTCTTCCCCTCCTGATGAATTCCTTCAACTCTTTATTAATTGCTATCCACAGCTTCTCTGCCTGATAAGCAGATGCCTGACCTGTATAAAACTGAAAGGGACTAACAGACATTTCCACCGCTTGTATCCTGCTATCCATATTCATAAACAGTAACAGTTTCTCATTTTTTTTATAATCTTTTGGATAGTCTCTTATTACTTTTACTTAGCTGCAATAACAGTATCCTTTTTAACCCATACTCCTAAATATTTCATTTTATCATGCCCCCATAAATATGGGTATTGCTGACCAATTCATGCGTGGGTCCATAGCTCATGGCAATAGCCTTTGTTTTGCCTTAATTAATTTTATATCCCAAAAAGACTTGAAATTGTCTCAGGATATTTCCCAACACTAAGATGTCTTTTTCCTGGTTTTATCGAGTACAAACTAATATCATCTGCAAATAAAGACAACTTTTCTTGATTACCATACCAATTATATCCTTGAATTTCTGAGTTCCTTATTTTCTTTGCTAATGGCTCTAAATATAATGCAAATACCAAAGGCGAAAGAGGCAACACTGCTTGGTTCCTCTGTTCAGACAATTTATCAGAGAGGAACCCTCCCACTTAAATGTTTGCCTGTGATCCCTCGTATATCCTTCTAATTAACCTTACTATTGTATTATGGAATGTAAATGCTTCCATTGCCCTACTCAAGCAATCCCAGCTGACTTGCATACATACATATAAATATTTCAAGCATGGATATTAATGCCCTTCTAGCTTGCCAATATAACAAAACACTTGTTCCCATAATAAGTATCCAGGCTGTTCTTAAAAATATCTAAACTAGTGCTTGCTTTAATGTAATTTGGTAGTCTGTTCTATGCATCAGCTACTCTGTCAGAGAACCAATTAGTACACTTCTCATTCCTATAGAATCTTCTACAAAGGTTATCTGATGATTCTGTAGTAGTTTCTGTTAACCCCAAACATTCCCATAGGTAGTTGTCACTAAATGCCCTATATACCTGAATATGATCTCCTCTTAGATATATGTGAGAGACACTGTACAAGGTCAGATATTTTAGTCTTTCATGTTGTGTCTTTCGGCTTTTCCTGGTTAGGGGTTGCCACAGCGGAACTCCGGTCCGCTAATGACTGGCAGCTGATTTTTACGTGCCGAGTTGCCAGCCCTGACGCACAACCTTCAATGAAGGGATGCCCATTTACACATGTCTCCACTCAGACGACGCTCTACCTGAGAATCGAACCGGACAGCAATTTTCACATCCATAGATGCTCTTGGTACATTTCTGCTGTACTCTTTCCAGTTTACTCATGCTTGTTTTCTTACAGGGTTTCCATATTGTTATTCCATACTCAAGTTTGGGTCTAATGTAACTAACAAACAATGACTTCATTATTTCTGATTCCCTAGACTTTATAAATCTTTTTATACAACCTATAGTTCTATAACTATCATTAACCAACTGGTTGATATGATTAGAAAAACTCATAGCTGAATCTACCCATATACCAGGTCCTTAAATGAGTCTACAGTTTCAATCACTGTGTGCTGTATTAAATATTCACCTTGCAATTTATGTCTCTCAAATCTCATACGCTTAGGTTTTGATGTATTTATCAGCATATTATTCTCTTGTGTCCATACTGTCAATTTATTCAAGTTATTTTGCAGACATGCATTGTCTGTAACACAAGTAATCAGTTTACCCAATTTCAGGTCGTCTGCATATAGACTGTAGAACACCTCAGATGAAAAAGTAAGGTCTGAAAGATGCAATCTAAACAAGTAAGGGCCTAGGGCAGAGCCCTGTGGGACACCCTGACTGTAACCAAGGATTTCACCTGTCCAGTTGGTGTGTGATACTTGCCATGTCCTATTTGTTTTTTTTTTTCAATAATCATTTTTTATTATTTTTCACAACCATATTACAAATTCACACATTATATACAATATATACAAGATGCTTCCATTGGTTAATTTCACATTATATCAACCTCATGTATTGATCAAAGGTACAGCACTAACAATCAAAAGGAAAATAATAATAAAAAAAAAAAAATCCAACATTAACAAATCCAAGCCAACAATCTGTCTTTTCTGTACATTTTCTATCTAATCTAAGGTTGATTTAGACTATATTCTGGTTCCCGAGAAAAAGTGGATAGTAACCTCTTAAGCCAAAATAATATTAAAAATTTGCTCCCAGATTTTTATGTTGTTGATATTTTTCTTGTGATCACTAATTAACAGTTTATGCGCTAAGATGTGTTTTATTGCCAACAATCTGAAATTTTCCCACGATGTCTGGGCTGGGTTCAACCAATTTGTGGCTATATATAATTTAATTAATAGGCAAATATTCATAATTACAATCGTTTTTGATTTATTTAGATTCTCCGGAGGAATATGAAGAATCATAAACTCCCAAGAGAGTGTTGAATTTTGGTAACCCATTTTTTTGTAACTGCAATTTTAATGAATTCCACAATTTATAAATGCACTTACAACTCCAGAACATGTGAAGCAAATCTGCTGTCTGATCAAAGCAATGTGGGCATATGGGTGAATTCTTCGCATCAAATTTGTGCAAAGTGAGACGAGTATAGTATGCATTGTTAAATATTATCAGCTGCGTAAATACCAATTTCTGAAGGGATACGGACTTTAATGTTAATTTAAATGCCTCCAATATCTTATTGTCGTCTGGGAATATCAATTTCTCTCTCCAGTAACTCGATAAAAGAATATAATTATTATACTTCCTCTCTTTTATCAATTTATATGCTGCGGTTATATATTTTCTATCCTGCAACAGCTTCCCATAGATTACGAGAAATGATTAAATCTTCCTTTTCATTTCAAAGTTGTTAAAATAGTTTATAACCAAGTCTTTTAGCTGTCTTACTATAATTAAATAGGAAATAGGAGTTCTATTTCTTTTACAGTATCCTGTACTGGTACTCCTAGAAAAGGATATAAATCGAGTACAGTTAACTGCATGATTAAAGGGAATTTCTTTAGATCAATCAATTGACCACCAATTGTTAAATTTGGGTTCCTATGAAACGTTGGAAAACCATCATATATTTTAGTAAATTTAAGGAAGCAAAAGAGTTTGAATTGCCGTTACATAACTTTTGATGTGCTCCATTAGCTTATATTTACTCATTGTCCAATTATTTAAAAGGGTAATGCTTTAGCATTGACTCCCACTTCATTTATATGCTTGTATGTTAAGAGCACCCATTCGGTGTCCATTTTCTATTATCACTATCAAGTAAGACGCCTTTAAAATCCTATTGGCCTGAATCACTAAATAGTACATTTCAAATCCGTAATTCCAGCCCCCTTATTTTTCGGAGCCATCAATTTTTCATATGAAATTCTCGTCTTCCTAGGTTCCCAAAGAAATCTTCCCAATCTTATATGAAGCTGTTTGAAGAATGTTTTGGTAATTCTGAGTTGTGCAGCTCTAAAAATATATAACATTCTAGGAAGAACATTCATTCTTATGATAGCTGCTCTTGCCATCATCGGTAACTTCAATCTACTCCATCTTTCAAGATCCAATGTTATTTGATCTGTAGTTGACTTTACATTGTTAATAAAAAAATCTCTATTTTCAGTTGAGAAGACAATTCCCAGATATTTTATCTTTTCTTCCATCAATACTTGTCCTATTAATGGTAGCATTGAAAAAGGTGTGGGTGTCTTTAATGGGAATATTTTAGATTTTTTTTAAAATTTAGCTTGTAATTGGAAATTCTCTCAAAGATTTCTATTGCAGCTAATATTTTTTCAGTATCGGAAACAGGTGTGGTACAATATATGTTTAAATCATCTGCATAGGCAGCCATCCTAACCTTTATTCCATACAGTACAGGAGAATTATAAAAAACATTTTGCTTAAGGTGTAAAAATAAAGGCTCCAAGTAAAGATTAAATAAGATGGGAGATAATGGGCAGCCTTGTCGGGTACCATTTATGATTTTTATCCTATTCGAGCATTCGTGATTTATAAATAAATTTGTGTATGCATTTCTATATAGTATCCTTAACATTGAGATAAACTCCTGCGGTATATTAAAATAAGGTAATGTATCAAATAAATAATCCAAATTAACCCTATCAAATGCTTTCTGAGCATCAATAATTAGGGCATACAAATTCAGGTCTTTATATTTCGCATAAGAGATTAAGGTATGGAGTGTTAAGGTATTATCCGTGGTCTGCCTCCCATCCATAAACCCCGCCTGTTCCTCTGATATTATTGGGTTTATTACCTTTTTCAGCCTACTCGCCAGAATGGATGTCATGATTTTCATGTCCATATTCAAAAGTGATATAGGCCTGTAATTATCAGGATTTTTGGAATCACCTTTCTCTTTTAATATCAGAACTGTCCTTGAGGCATTAAAATGAGGATCATTAATTCTATTTAGAGTGATATAATTAAAAGTCTGTGACAATACACTGCTCAAAATCTCACTAAAAGATTTGTAGAATTCGAGGTCAAACCATCTGGGCCTGGGGCTTTGTGAGGCTTCAGTTTCTTGATTGTTTCAGACACCTCCTCAACTGTAATCGGTTTGATTAAATCTCTATGAAATTCCTTGTCAATATTAGGGAAAGTGATTCTCTGTAAAAAAATCTTTTCTGTCTTTATCTTGCAAGAGTGTCTGCTTCTCACCATAAATCTGATTAAAAATTTTTCAAAGGTCTTCATGATATCCGCCTTGTCAGTATATGTAGTATTGTTATAGTGTATTTCAGTAATTAATCGTGTTGATTTCATCTGGTTAATAATACGAGCTAATGCTTTCGAGGGGGTTTGAATATGATTTGCATATTTAACTAAATTTCTTTATTCATAAAGTGACAAATTTCTATTATGAAGTAAAAATAGTTCTTTTTGACATCTTAATAGCTCAGTTTCTGTCTGTTCATTATAGTTCCTCATCAAATCTTGGTCCAGTAATTGAATTTTAGTTTCTAAATCCAATTGAGTCTTCTTTTGTAATTTTTTATAATATGTAGCTTTTTGTATAAATAGTCCTCTTAGCTGCGTTTTAGTTGTAGCCCATTCTATATCTATTGGGTGTCTATTTTGGGAAATATTTTGTTTAAGTATCTCCTTGACTTCCATTAATATATCTTCCTTGGTTAGTAAATATGGCCCTCGAAGCCTCTTAGTATCCATATTACTACTGTTTAAGGTTTAAGTTATCTTTGAATGGTCTGAGAGTTGTCTGACTTGATTAGAAACACTAGGGTCAGCTGAGATTAACACCTCTGAAATTAAGAAAAAGTAAATTCTCGACCACATTTTATGGCAGGTTGAATAATAAGTAAAATTCTCTGCTTTCCCTTGTGAGTGTATGTGTTTAAAAGGGTCATAGAGTTTGAAATCCATTTTCAATTCTTTCAATGCTACCATTGCCTGTTTATTGAATGCTGAAGAAGCACCCAACTTGTCTAATTTAGGATCTTGATAAGAGTTCCAGTCACCTCCCAACACTATATAGCAATTATTGTATGACTGTAAAATGGAATAGATTGAAGCTATGAAATGATGCTGATTAACATTAGGGGCATATACACATTAGTACTATAGGTTTATCATAACATTTGGATGTGAGAAGGACCAAACACCATCTACCCTCCTGATCCATTTTCACATCCCTAATATCTCCTGAAAGTGATTCTTAACTAAAATTGCCACCCCTGCACTATTTGTTGTTCCTTCCGTCACAATCTTCCTAACCCATTTCTTATCCTTCACTGACTCCCACTGATCATTAGTCATATGCTTTCTTGTAATAAAATACAACATGCTGATGATTTGAGAAACAAATGAAAAACAGCTTTCTTTTTCATGTTCTGGAGTCCTTTGACATTCCAAGATTCTATTATCCACATTTAACGTTCATTAGAAATATAACTCGATATCTAATCTCTTTGAGCAACCTTAGAATAACATAAGTTGGCATATCATCAATTGTATGGAAGCAAAACTGCCATCCTATCCCTACCCAGTGCCTACCCACTATTCCTCTGGACCAGGATGAACATAGGTTTTTACATTACTGGAAACCATCTGAGTAACTAATCTACTAATTCTATTATTTAACAATGAAACCCCATGCAAAGCCTACAACAACTACTTCTACGTCTACAAAGCCTAATTCTGACATTCCCTACTAAACACTACTTATAGGTAACTACAGCTCTGTACATATTTATGGATATACAAATAAACTAATTGTACCCTGAGATTCTAATGTACTTCAATTCACTTCAGCTTTATATTCAGCAATAGCAAATAACATTCTAATTTGTTGTTCTATACAGTATTAAATATTAGTTGACATAGAAAGCAGACAGTTATTTAACATTTCCCAACATCCTGTATCTACTGAATAAAATGATCTAACTACTTTAATCTGCTTTGTTCTTCCCCTACAACTTACCTACTAACATATTAATATTGAAAACCAATGCAGTTTAAAATAAAACTATAATGGCACTTTCATTTGTAATAACCATATGTGAATAAGAGAGGAACCAAGGGGTTAAAATAAAAAAAAAGAGAAAAAAAAAGCATGAAGGGAGCACAGCAAAAGGAGAAGAAATAAGAAAAAATGCCTTAAATTACACATAAAAAAAATAACTTCTTTTATGTTCTTTTATTATTATATGCACATTGTTTAAATCTGATCAGCTAACCATTTTTACATCATTTATCAGTTAGAAATAATACCACCTATCTACAGGAATAAAGGAAGGGAGATATAGGAAAAAAAAAAGAGAAAACAAATATATAAAAAAAAAAACTACAGTACCTTATTCTGCCACTACACATAACCATCTCCTTTTTTAATACACAATGCATTTCCACAGCGTTTACCTGCATCACTTTGACTTCACACACTATCTTACAGTCCTTTTCCTGCAAAATAAGTCCAAACAGGATGTTCTTCGTCTTCCCTTGCTGCAGTCCTGACTATTGGGTATAGTCCGCGTCCCAGTCGGCCCGAATACCAGAGTAGAGGCTGGCGTCGGTCATGGCGCTTTAGACTGACGCCAGTACGCCAGGTACTAATGCGCATGACCGGCGCCATTTCCTCAGTCTTTTGCCGCATGGTCCGATGCAGAAGCAATTTTATGAGTGCAGGTTGGCGTTCTGAGATTTTCAAACCGGAGTTTCAGACCGAGTACAGAGTTGGCTAAGTAACCCGTTAGAACATTTTGGTTTTCTTGCCTCAGTATATTACCGGATGTCAGAAAAAGTGAATAACTGTATTTTGTGGGAAGCAGATACCGCATAGGGATTATCATACATTGTGTATACCTTGTTTAGGGCCTGAACACGACGTTGTTGGTTGCCGCTTTGTGCTAGATTTAATGCACTATTAAGAGGAGGCTTGATTGTGCTAGGTTAGTGTTTGGGAAGCGTTGTAATTATACTATGCCGCCGGATGCTCGACGCCTGCTTCATCTAAGAAGCGCAAGGACAAAACAGTGAAGTCTAGGGGTGAGGAACCGCAGTCCCGGACGCCGGTCCTTTAGAAGGCTCAGGGGAGCCAGAGGTTTTGCCAGGAGTCTCTATGGAGTCTCAGGCAGATACTTTACTGTTACAGGATGTGCCCTCTCAGGAAGTAGGCCAGGCTGAGGGGGCTTCTCAGGTAACTGTTCTTCCCTCTCTTCCCAAGGTAGTTAGGGCCTCTCCTTCTGTTTCCAGAGCTTCTTTTAGAGGAAGGCCAAGTTCAGCTTCTGTAGGGGCTTCTCCTAGCATTTTGGGCTCTGTGCCTAAGAAACATATGCTTAAAATGGCTGAAGATTTGATTACTCTGATTAGAGGTTCTATGCCCCCACCTGATAAGAGGCCTAGGGTGGAACAGGAGTTTGATAGTTTTGAACAGTGTTCACAGGCTTCAGAGTCTTCTGTGGAAGACTTGCAAGAGTTTCCTGCTTATTCTGATTCTGATGTGGATGATTCCACCTTCAGCTTCTCTTTTCATTTTCAGAGACTCTTCACTCCATGAGGGAGCACTAAAAGTGGGAATGCCAAGATTACTCTGACAGCAGAAAAGGCTTAGGGAATTCTTTTGCCTCAGCATAGGCCCTTACCTATTCCTCCTGTGTTGAATGTGGTGGAGGATGTTTTTGCAGAGGCTCCTGCTCCTGTTAAGCCTGATAGGTATTATAGGGTGCCCGAAGCTCATAAGTATTTGTTTAAGAGTCCCAGGGCGGACCCAGAAACTGTTTCTCAGGGGCCTAAAGGTGTTAAAGCTTCTGTTGTTAAAAATCCTGTACCCTCTGATAAAGAGGCAAGGGCTTTGGATAGGTGGGGTAAGAAAGTATATACTTCTTCCACTCTAGCCATGAGGGCGTTGAATTGTCAATTTCATATGCTGAAATATCAGAATTATCTCCTTTCACAATTGAAATCTAAGGTGGATGCTTTGGTATTGAGTGTAAAGAATTGCTGGATTTGGTTCATGTGTCTGAACAAGTGGGTAAGCATTCTTTGCAGTGTGGTTTTGATGCTGTTCAGGCCTCCTCGAGGGTGGCTGCTACTAGTTCTGTTCTTCGCAGACATGCATGGTTGACGGATCAGAATTTAGCTGAGCATGTTAAGACCAGGATTTTGGATGCTCCTTTACAGTCTGATGTGTTGTTTGGACCGCCTGTGGAAGCAGTTTTAAAGAAAATGGAGGACAAAGCTAAGTCTATGCAGACTGTTAAAGATTTTTGCAGGTGCAGCCTCCAAGTTTAGTAGAAATTGGCCTGCTAAGGGGTGGACATATCCTGCTTATGGTTCCCAGTCTAGGGGTAGATCTAGACGTGGTAGGGCAGGGCTCAGGGTTGCTTAGGCCTAGATCAGACAGTTCACCTGCTCAGACTTCTGGTGAGGGCAGGGTCAGTCCTTTCGTAAGCAGAACCAATGACCTGCCCTTTCAGCTGCCAGTGGACTCTCGCCTGGCAGCTCCTTTGGGAGGAAGATTGTCTCTTTCAAAGAAAATTGGGATTTAATCACTCAAGACAGATGGGTGCTGGATATCATTCATCACGGTACAGATTTTATTTCCACACAATGCCCCTTTCAAAGGCATGCCAGATGTTCCTCCTCCACAAAGAAAAGAGGCTCTCAAGCAAGTTTCTCAGTTACTCCAGATAGGGGCTATTCAGCCAGTCCCTGTGTCAGAAAGGGGCTGATTTTATTCTCGCCTGTTCCTAGTACCAAAGAAGGGGAACACGTGGAGACCAATTTTGGATTTATCTCCTCAACACTTATCTGGACATTCCCAAGTTCAAGATGTTGACGTTACAGCAACTGTTACCTCTGCTGGGCAAGGATCACTGGATGGTAACTTTGGATCTCAAGGAAGCTTACCTTCATGTGCCCATAAGGCTAAGTTGCAGAAAGTATCTTTCAACTGGAGATTTTCATTATCAGTTCTCTGCATTGCCCTTTGGCTTATCTACTGCCCAGAGTATTCACAAAGGTTCTGGCTCCAGTGATAGCTTACTTCAGGCTTCAAGGCATTCAAATTTATCCTTACTTGGACGACTGCCTGATTCTGGCTCAAGAAATAGAACACCTTCTACAGCATCTGGAATATGTCATAGCAGTGCTAAGATGCCTAGGGTATTCTGTGAACGAAATAAAGTCCAGTCTAGTACCCTCTCAAGACATGTGCTTTCTGGGTGTGAGACTGAATACAGCAGCCCAGATGGCCTTTTTAACCCCGGACAAACAACAGAGTCTGTCACTTTACTTCCATCAACTATCTCATCAGTCCGTGCTGACTGCAAGGACAGTCCTTCAAGCATTAGGGTTCATGGCATCTTGTATTCTGGTGCTTCCCAATGCCAAACTGCATATGAGGAAGCTGCAATGGTATCTCAAGAATGTATGGACACAGCACTGCCAAGATTTGGACACTGTCATTCAAATAATACCTTGCCTTCAAAAGGAATTCTTGTGGTGGGCTCAGGAATGTCACCTAAACAAGGGACTCTCTGTGACCCGCCAGAGGCGCAGTCAGATTTAACGACAGATGCCTCGGACACTGCTGGGAGCTCATCTAAATGGAAAGTGGATACAAGACAAGTGGCCTGCCAGACTACAGCATCTACATATCAACATGAAGGAGATGTTAGCAGTCCAGTTTGCATTGATGGCGTTCAAGGAGTTACTTCTTCCAGGGCAGGTGTTGATTCTGACAGACAACACAACTGTCATGTGGTACATCAACAAGCAAGGGGAACACATTCTTATCCTCTATGCAGGCAAGCAATGATTTTATGGGAGACTGCGTTAAGCCTGCAACTGACTCTTCAGGTAAGGTTTCTGCCAGGAGCACAGAACTCCCTAGCAGATGTATTAAGCAGACAAATCATGGATCCCCACAGTGGAAACTGGATCTTCATGTATTTCAGAAATTGACAGTGTGGGGAACTCCAGACATAGATCTGTTCGCTTCTCCACTAAACCACCAGCTGCCAAAGTATTGCACAAAGGGGTTTCATCACACAGCTTGGAAAGTGGATGCTCTGTCTTTCAGTTGGAAAACTTCATGTCTATGCTTTTCCACCTCTACCTCTTCTTCCAAAGGTATTACTAAAGGTCAGACAGGACAGGCCAAGGATGATTTTGATAGCTCCAGATTGGCCTCGCAACACTGGTACCCACTTCTAAGGAGTCTTGTAAAGAAGCCTCCATGGCCTTTACCTCTGATTCCTCATTTGTTATCTCAGAAGGACGGTCATCTGCTCAATGTCAAGCTTCAATCTCTCCATCTCACAGCTTGGCATATTCTGTGTTGAAACATGGAAGGTCTCAGCTTCAACAAGTTTTAAATGTGATTATGGAAGCTAGAAGGCCTAGTACTAGGAGGAAAAATGGAAGAGATTTTTATTTGGTGTACAGCAAAGAATTTGGAGATTTCAGAGCCTAATTTGAGTGTGGCTCTTCAATATCTTACTGAGTTATTGGACAAGGGTTTGTCTTTCTCTTCCATAAAGATTCATGCTGCAGCAATTTCAGCTCACTATGATTGTGACCCACCTTTGTTTTCGCATCCTTTGTTCAAGCAGTTTCTTAGAGGGGCAAATAAGACAGAGCTCCTACTCCTGCTTGGGATCTCAATTTTGTGTTGGAAAAACTTACTCTACAACCTTTTGAGCCGGCAGCTACTGCTGAATTGAAATATTTGTCATGGAAGACGGCTTTTCTGTTGGCTATTACTTCTGCAAGAAGGGTGTCTGAGTTGCAGGCCCTTATGGCAGTAGAGCCCTTTTGATTTTCCATAAGGACAGGGTATCATTACTAATCCTTCCTTTATGCCTAAGGTGGTTTCTAGTGTGGCTTTAAACCAAACTATTCATTTGCCTAACGCTTTTGCAGATCCTCAAAATAAAGGGGAAAAGATTTTGCACACTTTAGATGTACACAGGCAATGTTATTATTTGAGCAGGACTAAAGATTTTAGGCAGTCTCAGCAGTTACTTGTTTCTTTTGTTTTAAGTTCACAGGGCAAACCTGTGTCAAAACAAACTATTTCTAGGTGGATTGGCTTTGCATTGCATTTTGTTATTCCCATCATGGCAAAGAGGTTCCAGCTGGGATTAGGCCTCATTCCACTAGGGCTACTGCCACTTCAACAGCATTTCTAAGGGGTGGCAACTAAGGATATTCTGGAAGCAGCTACTTGGAGTTCAGTGCATACTCTCTAGGCATTATCACCTGCCTATATACTCTAAGTCTAGAGCTGGTTTTGCCACAGCTGTTTTACAAGGCATGTTGTCAGCTCCTGCTACTTTATAATTTGCCAGCCTCCTTACCTCTGCTTTGGGATTCTGCCAATTCTAGTCAGGACTGCAGCAAGGGAAGACGAAGAACATAGTACAGTTTTGTACCTACCATAAATGTAGATGTTCGAGGATTCCCTTGCTGCAGTCCAATTTACCCTCCCTCCTTCCCCTCTGTGTTTCAGGGTGGTTGTGTAGGTGCCTTTACATGCTTATATTTTTTGTATATATATTCCTGTATATATTGTACATGTTTATTGGTGCAGGTTGTTTTGGGACTTGTCTTTTGGGTCTTCTGACATCTGGGGCAAGAAAAGACTGAGGAAATGACGCCGGTCATGCGCATTAGTACCCTGACGCACTGACGCCAGTCTAAGGCGACCGACGCCAGCCTTATACTCTGGTATTCGGCCGACTGGGGGACGCGGACTATACCCAATAGTCAGGACTGCAGCAAGGGAATCCTCGAACATCTACATTTATGGTAGGTACAAAACTGTACTTTTCTTTTTACTTCGCCAGCAGTTCCTCTTTCTTCTCAGCTATTTAAACTGTAAAGGCAGTTCAATCAACTGGAACTACGAGATAAGATAAGAAAATAAAATTCCAGGCCTGCTACAAGAAACAGAACAGACAAAGGATTTTAAAGCCTCAGATTGTCGTAAATGAAACATCCCATTCTCCCTGGTGCTGCAGAAATCCAAAATGGACTGTTCACATTTCTGAAGATGGGAGAGCCTTAAAAATCTTCAAAAAAGTAGGTCTTGCTTCTTTCCTTGTACTTATAGAGTATTTAATGCCATCCACAGTAAAAATTAGGTTATTAGGATATTTCATTTGAAATCTGATATTTTTGTCAATCAGAAACTTACAATATGGAGCCAGCATTTGTCTAGATTGCCTTATTTGTGTTGGTAAATCCTGTGCTATAGAAATTTTATTATTTTGCCACATTATAGATCCACCAGATTTTTTAATAGTTAACAGTACTTTGCTCACATCTTGGTAGTTCAATATTTTAACATAAACAGGTCTGGGTATATTTGAAGCTTGAGATTCTCTGTATGCTCTATGCCCTTTCTATGACCATCTGCTTAACAACCTCAGAGTCCTTGAGCAGTATTTCAATATTTGTGTAATAGAAGTGATCAGGTCATTATATTGAATAGATTCTGGGATCCCTCTAATGATTATATTGTTACGTCTGGATCTTGCTTCCAAGTCCAGAATTTTATTTTGCATCATTTGAATGTCAGTTCCATGTGTCTCTGTTTTATTAGTGAGCATTAATATATTGTCTTCATTGGTAGCAATTCTAGTTTCTGCTTTCTCCATTCTTTCGAGAATCCGATTACATGTGTCACTAAATGAAAGTGTTTGAGATGTTAGCTCTTTTAAGGCATCCTGTATAGGGAGCAATGCTGATTTGATTTCTTCCATTGTGACCTGTTGATCAGATTTTGTTGATGGCCCTGTTTTTGCAGTCTCTTGCTGTTTGATAGTTTTCTGTCTCTTGATTAAAGATTCTTTCTCCGGTGATTGCAAAGCTGACAGCTTGGTTTTGGAAGTTGTAGTTTCCATATTTTTGTCCTCCTTTGACATTTCGAAATTCTGCACGAAGATTTATTTCCCAAAGAAAAGTTACAAAAGTGAGATCAATCAGTCCTTTGTTTGGTGCTCTGTTCAGAGTCAACCTGACAATCAGATCCAATCCTGCTATTACCAAGTATTTTTTTTCGATTTTTCTTTCTCAGAACCAAAAGTGACTTCTGGTCAATTAGTAATAACTGCCAATTAGTTTGTTTACTCTAAGTATAACTCCACAGGGTTGTTTTTTTTCTCAGGTATTTGAAGAGCTGAAGTACTGCAGTGCTTATAGAACGGCAGCCATCTTTGTTCCTCGCCATGTCCTATTTGTAAGCCATGCAGCTATCCATCTTATCAAGAGTACATCAATACCTAGTTGTACTAATTTATTGATCAGTGTTTTCTGTATGACCCTGTCAAATGCTGAAGTTAAATCTATATAAATTATATCACAGACAATTTTTCATTCATAGCGGTTATTATATTTTTATAGAACATCGTGTTACAGGTGGTAATAGATCTGTTTTTAACATATGCATGCTGAGATATGGTTTCAAGACTCAACCTACCCAGTTCTGGCAATAACTTATCCAATAATACCTTCTCTATTATTTTTCTACAACATGAAAGTAGACTTAAGGGTCTATATGTCTCTGGGTTTGTCCTAATCATCTATCCCTTAAAGACAGGCTTAATAAGCACATGACTCCAATCTTGAGGAATCTCCCATTATTTATATGACCTAGTGAATAACAGATATAATGGTACCGTAAGTTTTTGCTTAAGTGTTCCCAGGTCATTGTTACTAATTCCATTTCCTCCCTGTGCTTTGTCTAGATCCAGTTTGTGCAGTTCTTTTTCAATATAATCTAATTTGATTCCAGTATCTTGCGTTACCTGGATGTCACTAGGACAACTTACCACCCCTTTTGTGGAGCCAAACTGTTTTGCATAAGATTTTGAAAATATATCTATAATCTGTTGTGTCTGAGAATAAATTTTAGAATCTACACACAGTTTATTAATTTGTGTATCTTTACTCCTTCCACATCTTATGCATCTATAAAAAGGTTTCCTATTATGCTCAATAAATTTATTTACATTTTCTTCAATTTTTTCTTGATCTTGTCTCACACTATGCTTAATCTGTTTGTCCAGCTTGTTTATTTCAGTTTTCAAATCTGTAGTTCAACCTCTCTCCTTAATCAGATATCTTGTTCTTACGGAAATATATCCCCCTGATGTTGTATGCTTATATCCTGACGTTAAACATTTTTTTATTTTTTTGCATTCAAACAATTTCTCTTTTAAAACTTTCCACATTCCATCTGCAGTTTTTCCACTGAACACCTCACTCCACTTAGTTTTAGTAGTGACTGTTTTGCTTCCATATAATGTGTAATTAACCTTCTGTGCATTGGCTTAGATTTCAATTTGGCAGGATTATCTAGCAACAAATTAACCTTTATAACCTCATGATCACTGCACATCAATGGAGGTAAAACTTGACTTGAATTTACAGTAATTTCTTTGGGAACACAAATCATGTCTAATATGTTCCATCCCCGGTAGTTTTTTTTACAATCTGAAACAATTGTTCCTGAATAAACGCTGTGAATAATTTCCTTACTAATGTTGTAGAATCAGTATTATTCCAGTTAGTTTCTGGTAAATTTAAGTCTCCAGCTAATATTATTATTCCTGCCTGTTTCATGCAAGAAATGTATGAATTCCTCTAGGTCATCTGCACTTGACTTTGGTGGTCTGTACACTCCAACAATTGTTATATGTTCCAGGGTTGTCTTTATTGTCACATTTACACAGTCTATAGTATTGGTGTTATCATTGAACATGTAATAATCACAGGTCTCATAACTATCTTTAATCCCTATCATAACACCTCCACCTGATTTTTTTTTTGTTAGAATGTCTGTTACAGTAAAAACATTTATACCCTGACAGAACTGGTTTCCAGTCATTGTTCTTTAACCATGTTTCACAAACAATAACAACATCAATCTTGTGGGAACATAGCACATTTTCCATTAAAAAACTTTATTATTAATGCTCCTAGCATTAACAACCATCAGAGATGCATCAAATGTTGCTATCTGTGGCCTGTTAAATTTTCGACATGGCAAAAATCCTGCTTAGTGTTTGTCAAATATTGCAAAATATCTGCTGCAAAAATTCTCTTCCCTGATGTAGACAAATGCACACCATCCTGTCTGAACACATGTGCGCCCCAAAAAAGGCTTGGATGCTCTACACATTTCCATTATTTTAAAACAGTATATTTTTTCATGTAGGTATTTACCCCAAAACTCTTTTCATTCACAGTGACCTGACTATCCTTTCTATAGGTGATTTGTGAAAAATATGTCCTAACACCATTACAAGTTGTACTATCTAAGGGGGCTGTCACTTTGTCGAATGCTTTCTCTGCATCAAGACCCACCAAAAACAGTGGTATGTTTTTTACATTCTGCTTCTCTCTTGATCATCACTGTTCTATTAATGTTGTCAAATGTTTGTCTCCCCTCCAAAAAAAACAAACAAAAAAAACACACACTGATCCATATCTGTTAATTTTGGCAAACAAATCATTATTTTAGCTATTACAGGCATACACACTTTATAATCATGGTTTGGGATTGAAATGGACCTGTACGGAAGATAGATCTTTCTCCTCTATAGGTATTACAGCTATCACTGCTTTCTTCCAGGATGTTGGTGCTTCTCCCCCTTTTCAAACATTAGTAAGGAAAACCTTCCAGATCTTTATCACTTTCTTCACTCTTAAGCTTCGAAACTTTCATGGGAATACCATCTATTTCTAGATACTTTCCTGCAGAATGTTTACATTTCATCATTTTATTGCATCTCTTCCTATCTTAACAGTTAATTGTTGGGCCTCATCTACCTCTAACCTTAGCATACTTAAAGGAACACTATGGACAACTGTTGAAAAAAAAAACATATTTTTTTTATCTTGCCATGAATTGCTCCTTCTCAATGCTGCTTGCAGCAGAGTAAGTACAAATTTTTAATTTTTTTAATCCTGGTCTACCCTCACGAGGGCAGACCTCCTGATTCCTTTGGAAAGCTAAATCTGTCCCATAATGCACTATGAGTACAGACTGTAAGAACGAGTAGCCCTACCATCTGTTGTCAGGCTAGACTTCCATACACTTAAACTGGAACACCTGAAAAAATGGTAAGTCTGAGAGTCAGCAGACCATGTGTCCCTGACTGGTCTGCGCTCAGTTTTACAAGTGTTCCTAGAGTCAGCAGACCATGTGTCCCTGACTGGTCTGCGCTCAGTTTAACAAGTGTTCCTAGAGTCAGCAGACCATGTGTCCCTGACTGGTCTGCGCTCAGTATTACAAGTGTTCCTAGAGTCAGCAGACCATGTGGCACTGACTGGTCTGCGCTGAGTTTTACAAGTGTTCCTAGAGTCAGCAGACCATGTGTCCCTGACTGGTCTGCGCTGAGTTTTACAAATGTTCCTAGAGTCAGCAGACCATGTGTCCCTGACTGGTCTGCGCTGAGTTTTACAAGTGTTCCTAGAGTCAGCAGACCATGTGTCACTGACTGGTCTGCGCTCAGTTTTACAAGTGTTCCTAGAGTCAGCAGACCACGTGTCCCTGACTGGTCTGCGCTGAGTTTTACAAGTGTTCCTAGAGTCAGCAGACCATGTGTCACTGACTGGTCTGCGCTGAGTTTTACAAGTGTTCCTAGAGTCAGCAGACCATGTGCCCCTGACTGGTCTGCGCTCAGTTTTACATGTGTTCCTAGAGTCAGCAGACCATGTGTCCCTGACTGGTCTGCGCTCAGTTTTACAAGTGTTCCTAGAGTCAGCAGACCATGTGTCACTGACTGGTCTGCGCTCAGTTTTACAAGTGTTGTTCCTACTGAAGTACTACACATTCTCTGAAAGAAGCTTGCAAAAAAGTGTCAACAAATTACTGCGTTACAGACTTTTTACACAGAGCACTTTTGCAAGTTTCAGTTCCTGGCCAAGTTACTCCTCCCATCTCCTCTCCTTCAGTGAGTACACTCTCACATTTCCAGATGGCTACATTCAACTAATTAGTCAACTTTGCATGACAACAGAGATCAAACAAATCACAGCCTGGTATGCCACTAAAATGTTTTTTTTTTCTCATATGTCTCTTCACTTCTAAATAGCATTTCTCAGGAATTATTTCTAAAAAAGACATGCGTCTGGAACGTTTCTCCCCGGACCTCTGCTGAAAATAGGCTCTGTCTTAGTCGGACTTTCCCGGTCAACAAATGTTAAATTAAAAAAAAGTGCACACATCAATCCAAAATTTAGGCTAAATCTATCCATGTCTTAAAATGTGCACAATAAAATATTCAATTTGAATTGCATTCCGGCTGCTCAAGTGGTTATCTTTGCTCAGTTATTCTGTTATGGCATAACCTGAACTATGGTATTTAATGCTAAGCTTTACATAACTATGAAACAGTTATCAGTTTCTTCTTAACAATGACCTCCCAAGCCTCTGATGTGACCCAGTACTTTGTTACTATTGCTTTATGTAGTTTGTCTTAGTTGCACACTTGCAGTATTGTCTCTCATCCTCTCAGCAACATAGTCGTGGAGAAAGCTTCCAGACGAGAAACTACACCACTACTGCTTTAGTGAGCTCACAAAATGAGACTACATGAATTAGCATTAATTTTCTGAAGGAAAAAAAAAAGTCTTTGATGTCAATGAATGTCATTATTTGTTTGTGCAAATCTAACACCTTTTTCAAAAAACATTATGGATTGTAGCACTGTAGCATTCTAGGCCACAATGGTGCAGCGGTTAGCATTGTCGCCTAACAGCAATAGGTTATCCGGTTCGATTCTAGCCTGAAGAGCCTTCTGTGTGGAGTCTGCATGTCCTCCCCGTGGCTGAGTGATGTTTAAAGACATGCAGGTAGGTGTGTGCGTGAATGGGTGTGCCTTCTTTGAAGGCTGGGCGTCGGGCTGGCACCTCGGCACAGTAAATATCTACTGCCAATCATAAGTGGACCGGCATTCTGCTGTGGTGACCCCTAACCAGGAAAAGCTGAAATACATTACCATTATGGACTGTAGCATTAATTAAATACTTGACATTTGTTTACCGAGATAGTCCAACTGGGACAACAAAAAGTGTTTTCAGCGGCGGCCCAGGGAGAAAAGCTCCCATACAGATTTTTAAAACATTGCAAAAGCATACCCCACATACAGAAATTTAAGACATCACAACATACCAGTGGCATTAAAATTCATTACAATAAACTTCCTGTACGATCAACAGACAATTTAACGTTGGACGTGTGATCATGGCACTTAATTATAATACAATAAACTTAAGAGGTCAAATTAAACAACTAAATTTACAGGTTAACAGCACAGAGTGGGGTTTAACAGCACAGAGTAGAAGGGAGTTAGAATTAGGGACACTTATGGGTATGCTGATAAATGATCCAACACTCCT